>NW_017308239.1:31687-86445 GCF_000935625.1 Nanorana parkeri | reverse complement strand
TCTGCAGCAATCCTTTTTTTAAAGGACATATAGTTCTCCCATGCGGACTGAGAAGAGGATTATAAATTACCGCTTGTACTAAGTGAAAAATGAAAAACTTTTCTGGAAAGTTTAAGGAGAATTGGTGGCGTGGAAATATAAGAGTCGGCATTGCTGACTTGTTTGTAAAGGTCAATAATTCCCAGCAATGGGAATCTTCCACCCTGTACTGTTTTCCATAATTCCATAAAACCAATTGTATTAAAATCTTGATGAAAAGCAACTTGCGTGGTTCTCTAATGGTGCACTGCTATGATAAGTACTTTTTGAACAATAAACATTGTTGATGAACAATAAATGGCACTGAATAAGTGCATATGTTCCTTTTGAATGCTTTTTTCCACTTATTAATGAGAAGATGAAAAGATCAGCTGTGTCACATGGAAATTTTGAAACAAGTTGCATTGTTCAGTAATGATCTTTTACACGGGTTGGAAGTAGTTACTATCAGGGCTGTCCCTAAGGTATTTGCCACCTTAAGGGTTGTACTGTCATTCCAGGAGGGGGCGTGCTTGCAGGGAATGGACACTAGGCGGGGTGCATGGTTGTTGTGCTGAATTGTCATTCGGGGAGAAGATTTCGGGCAAGCCAGAGTGTCCCGCTCAGCTCCTGGCAACGTCTGCCATTAGTGAGTTGGGTGGGAAGCCACACAGAGCGTCAAAAGTTGCTAAGAGCTTTTCGCAAACCTGGGGCGCTGTGGCCACCAGCACCTGGCCTCCCCCATTGAAATTCCGCCTGAGGCAACCTCCTCAGGCTGCCTCATCATAGGGGTAGCCCTGGTTGCTATCGTATCCCTAGGGTAAAACTAATAGTTTTCTGTTGAGTGTTGCATCAGGCCATCAAATTGGGGGCAAGTTCAGTAAGTTTTATGCCCACATTAACACAGTAAATCCATTTACTGAGAAAGATTTAAAAAAAGGCAGTAAACTTAACTGAACTATTTTGCGCAACAAGCCAAACAATGCGTCTCATCAATCCCTTTGTTTTATTATTTTTTAGACTGTCCAAATTTCTCAGCTAAGATTATTACAAGAGCTGTTTCCGTGTGACTATCTAAGGAATGATCTGCTTCTGCACTAGAGTTTAGGATAGGTGCCAAGGACACTCTGAGTCACAACACATAAACTGCGTTAAGTCAAATTTTTAAAGTTTAGGGCTTTTAAAACATGTTTCTGTTCAGGACCATTTCTGGATGTGACAACATTTAAAGTATCAGTGATTGTTTTAAATAAAGATTGCGAGTTGAATCTTATTGCAAATGTAAACATGTACAGTTATGCAGAATCTTTCTGTTTATTTCAGTCTTTTACCCTCGGATGAATACTATCCCAATCTGTTTTCAAAATGTATTAAAGAACCCACAAAAGTACTACCTCTGATCAGATATTTTAAAGCACATTGGAAATTTCAGATGGCAATAGGTAGAAAACCAAAACACAATTTGTATGCCTATATGTATATAAATGTATATTACCATAATTACCATTGTGAAACATACAAAACACAGCATTGAGATTATCCTGTTATGCTTGTTACATTATGCTTTATTATCTCCTTGTCATACACAATAGCGTAGTATTAAAATTTGTTCACAATGCATGTTTGAGTGCTTTTGTGGCATCTGGCAAGAGTATTTCAGGGTTCAGACCACCAAACGCAGACATTTGGTGGATGCTATAGCATTTATTATACTTTTGGGACTTTAGGGGTAAAATCTCTGCACATTTTCTGCAGTAGTTATGCTACAGTCTCCCTAATAATGTTTAGTAGTTAATTGTGCAGTATACAAAGGGAGTGGGGAGTAATTTGGGGGTGACACTCTAATTTTATATCAGGAGGCTTCAATACTTTTGGTACTGATTGGAACAAGCATTTTACCAGGAAACTTAGTGTTAAGTCCAAAGTCCTTATAATACTTGTTCTGGGTTAGCAGCACCAAGATTATTAAATGAAGAGAGTTGGCAACTGGAATCTGCAAAAAGAGAAATCAGCGATGTCAGCATTCCATGTTCTCTCAGCGCATGTTTCCAGGAGCTGACAGTCAGATGTTAGTTTTACTGTAGACAAAAATGTTAAAGGTAACCTATACTAACGGTATATACAGTGGGGCAAAAAAGTATTTAGTCAGCCACCAATTGTGCAAGTTCTCCCACTTAAAAAGATGAGAGAGGCCTGTAATTGGCATCATAGGTAGACCTCAACTATGAGGTCTACCTATGATGTCAATTGGTGGCTGACTAAATACTTTTTTGCCCAACTGTATATAGGCTGCCTTTGCTGAGCACGTCTTCTGAATATACTGGTTGCCTAGCTGTCATGTTGATCTAAAAACCTCAGTAAACTTTGAGTAAATAGCCCTGAACAATCATCAATTGTTCCGGCTTAAGGACTTGTTCGCACCATGTCCGGACCAGAACTTTTTTTTTGTCCGCACCTGAAATGCATCCCAATGTATTCATATGGTATTTCTCGATTCTGTTCACTCCAGTGCAATCCGTTCCAGTGCGGGGGGAAAAAATGCTGCATGCACTCTTTTTTTTTCTGGTCTGGAATGCACCAAAATGCATGTAAATGCACTGGACTGCACCTGAAAGCCCATTTGAGGCTGGGTTCACACCATTTTCCAGACCAGATCTGGAACATAGTGCATTGCGATTTTACCACAATTTTTGTTTTCTTTTTCGCTAAAATGGTCTTACAGGTGCGTTCCATGCGTTCCAGACCAGACAAAATAGGACAAGCAGTATTTTTCTGGTCTGGTCTGGAACAGACTGCGCTGGTGTGAACAGATTCCAGAAATAGCATTGGGATGCATTTTGGGTCTGGAAACAGTCTGGTCTGGAGGTAATCTGGATCTGGTGTGAATGGGCCCTGAAACGAAAAAATTATTAAAGTGCAACGGAACGCGTGAAGAAAGCACTGCACAGCGTTTGCAGAAATGCATCCAGATCTGGTCCGGACATAGTGTGAACAAGCCCTGAGGGCCTGTTCACACCAATCCCAGTGCATTTCATCACGGTTAGCTGCTGGAATGCTCTGGATCGTATTCTGTGAGCCTTCCTGCGTTCTGGGGCAGGAGGGGGTGTGACAGAGCATTCAAGTCCATGGCACCGCAGCCACGCTCCCCCGCTGTGCGATCTCCTGAACCAGAACGAGTGACACAGCAATGTGGGCGCTTACACTGTGGGCAAATTGGTGTAAACGTGCCCTAAATCACTTGTTGCTGCAAGGTTGTTCCAGGCCAGTTAACCAGTGGTGGCTAGGTAACTGGCATTTTCAAAAAGATGCCAGCTGTGGCAGCCCTCTTGTTTTCCTCAGTACAGATTTACTTCAGGGGATAATAGCAATCATACCATATTGAACAAGTGCTAATGTGCTAAAGGTGCATAACATCGGCATTCATTTTATGTACATTTATATATTAAAGGCTAAAGGTTTGCCTTCAAAACCATGTTTCATGTTACACCTATATCCAGGGTAAAACATGAGACCTGGAAACATAACACCCCTCTCACACACACACACACACACACACACTCTTACCTGAATTGCGGGGTACTTCTCCCTGGAAGCTGCTGTTGATTTTTGTAATGGCACAACTGTGTGCCTCTGCCCACACAGCCGCATTATCCATTCACAGATCCTTTGAAAGGATCTGTGAATGTAGAAACTACAATTCCCATCTACCACTGCACTTGTAGTCCATTCTTACTCCTGTTGCTGAATGTCCATAACTCAGTGCAAAAAGGAATGGGAGGGAGCACTGATCATAGTTATAATGCATTTATAATGCATTACTAGCTGCAATGCAAAAAAAATGCACATGTTATACCTTTATATAGGAGTCCTATATGCGAATTGCCGCACGGGATCGCAAGGCACATTGTGCCTGCGGTCCGGTCTTGTGCAGTGCGATCAAAATGCTGCAAGCACTATTTTGATCGCACAGGACCGAACCGCATGCACAATGTGCCTTGCGATCCTGTGCGGCGAATCGCAATGCGTCTGGAGGGCGTGGCTACGGCGCCATTAACTTGAATGGCCCACCATGCCCCCTCCTGCCCCACTAAAAAGTGAGTCGGCCGCAATGCGAGGCAGTGCGTTCTGGCCAAAATCGGGCAGGAACGCACTGCATCTAGTGTGACTGAGCCCTAAGTGGACTTTGCCTTTAATATTAATATATTTACTTTTCTATGGTTTTGAAAGTTTACCTTTTTAATGCATATGCTTCGTTTTTCAACCCATTGGTACATTAGGACTTTTTTTAGTTGTAATCCCAGGCTGTGATTTGTTGCTTTAGGCAGTATCTGTGCATTTTACATTTTCATGCTCCATGTTCTCTCTGTACATTTGTGACCATACCCTCATGCTCAGTCATATGCACAGAAGCATGCAAATGACTGTTTGTGCCCCTCACTAATGTAATTTCGCAGATTATTTTGGATAATATTTTGTAATGCTTTGGACTACAAATCCCAGAGACGTAAAGCTTATCTCAAGGATGAGCCCCCAAATGTAATGCTCTGGATTACAAATCCCAGAAACGTAAAGCTTATCTCAAGGATGAGCCCAGCTGTAAAGCTTGGCAAAACTTTCATTTCTATTTGTTGTCTGTTCTTGCAGTAAAGCTTCAAGGAAACTGACCCCGGTAGCATTTAAAAGTACTTTACTTTAAAGTTTACCTTTTTAATGCATATGCTTCGTTTTTCAACCCATTGGTACATTAGGACTTTTTTTAGTTGTAATCCCAGGCTGTGATTTGTTGCTTTAGGCAGTATCTGTGCATTTTACATTTTCATGCTCCATGTTCTCTCTGTACATTTGTGACCATACCCTCATGCTCAGTCATATGCACAGAAGCATGCAAATGACTGTTTGTGCCCCTCACTAATGTAATTTCGCAGATTATTTTGGATAATATTTTGTAATGCTTTGGACTACAAATCCCAGAGACGTAAAGCTTATCTCAAGGATGAGCCCCCAAATGTAATGCTCTGGATTACAAATCCCAGAAACGTAAAGCTTATCTCAAGGATGAGCCCAGCTGTAAAGCTTGGCAAAACTTTCATTTCTATTTGTTGTCTGTTCTTGCAGTAAAGCTTCAAGGAAACTGACCCCGGTAGCATTTAAAAGTACTTTACTTGGCGAAAATGCTGCGTGTACAAACTTAGTTACAAGAAAAAACAAATACATAAACAAGACATGCATACAGGCTGCTGCAAACAAACTATCACATGCACCCACTACACTATCCTTTCTAGTACAATGCTTTCTAGGAGGGGAAACACTGAAAAATTTACTTAGCTCCGGCTGCAGGCTCCACAAATTCTGTGATGAACAGGACTTCTTGGCCTAGGAAAATGGCTTCTCGTTGCCGTCTCTGCTAAACCCTTTGTATGTCCTGGTCTTGAAGCAAGTCCTCTCATCTTATGAAGCCCGCTCGTACTGTCCCCCTCCTGTGAAGCCCTCGTCTTGTGCAGTGTCTCGAACCTTTCAGCTACTGGCTTTTTATTTAGAGAAACTGGCCGCACACTTGGAAGTGCCGCCCTTTTCACTTTTAGGAAAATGAAATACCATGCATTTCACTTTCCCACCTCTAGGTGGCAGCGTTGTATCATAAATTGCCATCAGTAGTCCAGATTTGATTTGAGTCTTGACCAGGCTAGGTGTGACTGTTTACGCAAAACAATACAGGACAAGCCACACCATTGTGAAAAAACAGTTTGGACTGTTTAGATGGCACCTTCCATTGTGTGAACCCAGCTCTCTATCAACAAACAAACAAAATCTCCGTCTCTATTGCAAATCTATGTGTGTCTGAAAAAGTCCACTAAGATACTGTATATCGCATTCGCAACACATATTTTCTCTGTGTTCTTTCCTGTGCTGAGGGCCCATTCACACCACATCCAGATCATCTCCAGACCAGACCAGATTGTTTTCTGGACTCTAAATGCATCCTAATGCATCCCTATGCTATTTCTACACCAGCGCAGTCCGTTCCAGACCAGACCAGAAAAATACTGCATGTCTCATTTTGTCTGGTCTGGCATTATGACAAATCACGGCTTGAACTATCTTGCTTTGCATGTAATGAGTCTATCTCATATATTAGTTTCACCTTTTAAGTTGCATTAGTGAAATAAATGAACTTTGCACGATATTCTAATTATTCGAGTTTCACCTGTATGTGAATATTATTTTTGTGCTACAATACCTGTAATCTATTGGTGAGAGGTAGAATTAAATATTACACAATAATAGTTGATTTTAACCATTTTCAGAGAGAAGGTGGTACATTCCAAATAAGAGCATCAGCTTTTCATTGATCATAAAGATAGCTCTTCACGTGAAATTGGCTTTTAGAGTTGAAGAGATCTCACAGTTGAATGAGTTAGCGGAGGGATATAACTTTTTGTCTGTTAGCAGAGAAATGATCATGTATCTTAGTATATGTGAGCTGTAAATAAGCTGTAGGCACTGCTGGACTTATTAGAAAATGCAGAATGCTTTGCAAACTGATTGTCATGAAATCAGTGCAATGGAAGCACCCATTACAACACTTTCTTTTGCAGAATAAATATGTTATGTAAATAATAAAAGTGACATATCTCAAATTAAAGCCCAAATGAACTTTGCCAACATGCTACAGAGTGGGAACCTTGTTTTTTGTAGGGAAGCAATGGTCTCTTGAGCGGTCTGACATGCCTCCTACTGGCTTTTCTACTCAGGCTGTGACTGTTTTTGAAAGAAAATGAACTGTAAGACATATTGCTTTGATGTGCCTGAAATATATTTAGCTGATTTAAAGTTAAGATTTAAAAATGAAAATATTGACCAAAATACATTTCTGAACTCCGAGATTAAAAACAATCTGTCTGCTATAAGGAATGGAATGGCATACTTGAAATATTGTGTCTTGTAGAGTACAGTGTCCTGTTTAACTAGATAACCTGGTCCCTTTTGTTCTGCAGTAGTTAATATGGCAGCTGTCATGGTGCTAATTTGTCAGTCACTGCATTGGGTCAGTGAAATGTCAGAAAACAAGTTCTAAAGCCCATTTGCACCTTTGCAGAGGTATTTTTAAAAACATATGCCAGCAATGTACGGGGAGTGAATGAGTGTATATGAAGCAGGCATATTCAGGTGCTGTAATTACATTTTGTTAGCTTTCCTCTTTATATCGTCATGGAAATGGCCATCTCTGTGCTTTGCAAGCAATATGTGTACATTGTATGTGAGTTCTTCACACCCCCATTTCTATTTATTAATATTCATAGTGGAACCTCCCTCCCCGGACAGTGTATTGTGTGCAAAGGCAGAGCTGGTGTTTAGTGATGTGTTACAATGAATAACAGGGAGGGTGGCAGCTGTTTACAGCCTGATTACAATCCGACCCTGGTGTCAGAGCAAGCAGTAGATATATGCTAGCAAGCAGTATAAATATGCAAAAACATTAAAAAAACACTAAAGTTACCAAAAAGGTAATTAATTACCTGTGTCTCTGCGGCACGCTCACGTCTGAAGATCTGAAAAATTCTTGAGTGGATCATGGGGCAGGCGTATCCTCAGTAGAGATCTTAGACCAAGAGAAGGGGAGAGACACAGTGTAAGTAAATGCATGAGCCCGGCAGCGTGCACGTGGACAGACACCATGGGACACAGAAGACACAGCAGTCAGCGCTGGATCAGAGACCAGGAACAGCGCTGAAGGGACTTCTGAAAACTACTGGAAAGAAGAAGATGATTGGATCAAAAGGCATCATTGACTGTGACCTTAATGTCACTTTATTGTAAAAAATAATGTCACTTTATTGATGTTTAATGGTTTTAGCTTCCTGTAGAATCAGCTTGTCCCCTTATATCTTGTTTTAGGGTGGCTCCTTTCCCTTGCAGGCTCCTGTGGAGAAACCCTTGTGTATGCTAGTAAGCTGTTTGTGTTGCCACAAAGACACATCAAGGCAAAACACTCCCCTTCTCCCCACTTCTCCTTTAGTAGCTAGTAGATAGAAAGCTGCTGGAGACTGTGCTCTCCCTAGTGATATTTTACTGGACAGGAAATTCAGGAAAGCTGAGCTGAGAAAGTTGGAGTCTGCAGTTCAGAAACATGATGACTGTTAGTGCCTGGGCAAAAAATACTTTTCTGGGAAATGTACAGTGTATCTGTTTAATCTTGATTCATTATTGAAAAAAATGTCCTACTTCTTTAATTACTGTCCCCAGTATGCTGACTCCAGGGCCAGCATATGGACACAATCACACCCACTTTCGGTGGTTATAGAGAGCAATGTGCAGGATTTACATCTTTCTCATTGCATCTCGGTGCAGCCTGCAGGGACGTGTGGTCTTTGGCAGGCGGTTTTGTAACCAGCTTGTGACATACTTCCACCATATCGACTGTATACTACAAGTTAGGCGAGTCCTCGAAAAAAGCAAAGAAAAATAACATCAAAGTTACATTAAAATACCTAGGGCAGTTTTTGTAAATTCTTAATAATCTGGAGGATAAAATACCTTGCAAATCTATCATTTTAAGCCTGAAGTTCAGCTTCAGGCTGATTATCTTTGTTCATATGTATGTTTAATCAGCAAGTAAAAGAAATTCATTCAAAATAGGACTTGCGTTATAAATGCACAAAACGATATACATGACATATTTTGTGCATTTGCTATTCATTTGCAGTGGGCCTTCCTAGTGCATGTAAACACACAAAATGCAGTGTGTTCTTTATTATAAAACATGCACTAATCTAGAATGCATAAAAATTAATGAAATTTCAGCCTAAAATGCATTTTCATTTAGTAAAAGCACACATTTTACTACAGGGAAATGACCAAGAAGGAATGGGCCTTTAAGATCATTGCATCTTGGATGATCCATTTTGTACCTGACACGTATGGGAATTGGATAGCGTTTCTTGGGGTTAATGGTTTCATAAAAAGACATGCACATCACCAACTTTTCTATGCATTTCCTGCAGATATCGAGTGAATCACGAGAAGATTGTATAACCTATCAAATTGGCATCCTGTTCTGTGCTTATCTGTTGTGACTCTTCTATCTGTGCATAGTCTAAATGTTGCATAGCTGAAATCAAATTGATCATACAACAATCTGAATTTTAGTAACGGTACTATGAGTCAGAACATGGTTGAGGCATTTTATGAAATGTGGCATTCTAAAGTAATTTCTAAGCAGGTTAGAGTTTTGGCACCTGTTTGTGTTGCCTTAATAATTAGTTGCCAACGTAGAGTAAAGACAGAGATATCATTAATGTGCTAACAAACATACCATTGTCACTGTGTAAATAATGAAGTAGAACAGTGAAATGTAATTTGCAAGGGAGGAGTAGGTCAGAAAAAAATGTCATGTGACAAGGATTTCATTTTCTTTTATGAAATGTGAGTATTTAAACCGTGCTTCTAAACCAGGGGTAGCCAAACTCCAGCCCTCCAGCTGTGGTGGAACTACAAATCCCATGAGGTATTGCAAGATTCTCATAGCCACAGACATGACTCCCGGAGAGAGAGTTGGAGGGCTAGAGTTTGGCTACCCCTGTTCTAAACATCTGGCTTTTTGGTTTGCAACCATCCCCCAATTTTCTGCTATGGAGTACTAGTCTTGTTTGCTGTACTGTATACATTTCATAAACCATTGTATTAGTATTAGTTCCCAATTTACAGCATGACTGTTTTTATATTTTGCATGATATAATCACTGTTTTTTATTGAACATATGGTTATTGCTACAGTTGTGTTCTGTGGGTATAGTGTTGACTGATAGGCCCTGCCATAAGCTAAATACATTTAAGAAAAACTCAAAATGGATTTTCACTAAGGACTGTGGAAAGTAAAGGTAATGTGTTTATTACACATACCTCCATTCTGTCCTTTCTGAGAAAACGTCGCTGTGTGCTCAGCAGTACTGTTAATAGACCACTTTCAGTCCCTGGATAGTACTTGTATTATGAAAATCCAATTCAGATAATGTGGAGGTCCCAGAAGTGGTCAGCTATCTGTACTGTTGAGCTCACAAGGTCAACAAGGGCAGCATTTAGGTAAGTGTAATTAACACATTACATTTTGCTAAGCAGTTAGTGCAGAGAAAATATGTACAAAGTAACAATTACAAAAAAGGACAAGAAAGGCAATGACATATACATATTTGGCTAGTAGCTATTACAATAATAACCAAAAAAAAAGACAGAAATAAGCTTTAATATTTGGGCAGTCTTTGAACCTATTAGTCTTTAATGCTGCTCTTTTTATAGAGGTGTAGATGTGGATCACTGGACCAATCACCTTTGGAGGTGTTACCCTCACCTGCCGTGATGGGGTTCTGGTCTGCAGACCTGGCCACAGGTTATATGGACCAGTCAGTTTTAATGGCTGGATCGGGGTTAGGATTTCTGACACCAGTGCATCATTCCGATTGCATCGAATCCAAACACCACCTGACTACCACAAGCAGGCTCTATATAACTCTTTTGTTCTCTAGGTGATTGTGTACATCCAGGCCATACTGTTTCATATGTGTACGTAGCTCATAACATGTACTAGAAGAAGGAATGTGTTTAATCTCCCTACAACTAATATTTTGGAATCTATTAGAGGTTAAACATAATCCCTCTGATTTTAAGGAAATTAGTGTTGCAGCAGTTTGGTGCCACCAACATGGGATAACCTTAGTCCTCCTGCTAATTCTGCATCTGAGAGGTCTGAAACATCGCTTTAAGACAGGGGTGGGCAACCTCAGTCCTCCAGCTGTGGCAAAACTATCAGTCTCTGACAGAGGAGCTTACACTCTAATGTCCCCTCCACAGTCACACACTGTTATTATTAGGGATGCACCGATACCGGTATTTATATAAGTACCAATATTATTTTCTGGTACTCGCTGATACCGAATACCGATACCGGTAGTAAGTCCCATTAAGGAACCCGGGCGGCATGTAATGACTCACCACCCGGCTTCCTGATTAGCAGGGAAGCCGTCCCCATGCTTCTCATCACTAGGTGACGAGGGAGCATGGACCCAGCTTCCCGGCCAATCAGGAACATCGGACATCAGGAGTCTTTACACGCTGCCCGGCTTCCTGATGTCCGAAGCTAAAGTATTGGGCTAGGCATCAGAGCATTTGGGAGAGTACTTGCCCAAATACTCGTTATCTGTGCATCCTTAGTTATTATTATACATTTATATAGCCTGCCTGGCCGCCTCCTCGCCTGTCACCGTCAGCCGATACCGATTTAAGGGTACATGGGTATCAGCCATACCCCCCTGATGGTGGCCCTGCTTGTGGCTGTCAGAGTTTTGCAATGCCTCATGGGAATTTTAGTTTCACCACAGCTGGAGGGCTGAGGTAGCCCACCCCAGCTTTAAGTTGGTGGGGGTGACAGCTGGCCACCCCTTATCTGCACACAACTCTGCCACGGTGGTTATTAGCTAGGTGTGACGCTGGCCATACACTGTTGTTGTTTTTTTTTCGTTCAGCCTGTGGATCTTCTGCTATGTTCTTTGTATTCTGACAGTGACGTGTGTCCCACTATCAGAATACTTAACCATTAATGGCAGCTGATTGGCTGCCATCACTGTACACCTGAAGATTTTTCCATCCGGCTCCTTTGATTTTCTGATTGAAGGATGCTGGGAGGAAGGCTGCTTACAAGGGCCCCCACTGTGCAAATTTCAGAGAACTGGACAAAATCCGCACAGTGTATGACGGCTTTAGTCCCTCTAATCTTCAGGCCCCAAAGCCATCTATCCAAATTGCAGATATCTGTCTAATCTGTTAACTACTGAATCAAAAAAACACCTGTAATATCAATAAATCAAGAAAAATATCTGTGATATCATACCACTTTTTATATTTATAATGTTATAGTAGATAACCCCAGGGGTCTGCTGTCAGCTATGCTTGCCTTTGATGTGCTCAGGTACCCTTTGAAAGTGATGTGTAATCCAACCAACTCCTTCTATCCCTAGCTCTGGCTCACCCCCTACTGCTCCTTCCATGTTACTCATAACTAGTGAGGCCAACCATGGTTCAGTAGGAAGCTAGGTGGGCCAGGCCAGAGTCTGTGATCTTGGAAGCTGGTTGCATGATAGACAGCGACTTCTAAAGGGGAGCATAGCTTGTATTCAGACACCTGGAGTGTTTGCTCTTTGTGCTAAGTGCCACTGAATTTTTATTTATTTTTGTTCACTGGTTCTCTTAAAAAATGTTAAATGAGTTATCAAATAAATATAAAAAGACTGAACATTTGGAACAGCGCACCCAAAAAAGTAGAAGTTTTTTTTTTTAGGGAATCACATAACTCAACACACCTGTGGATAGAACATTTATGCATCTATCAAGGTAAATATTATTATAGATATATGAAAAGGTTCAGTGTAGCTCAGAAAGAGCAACATGTAAACAGTGAAAATATCACATCAATGTTTTCCTATTTTTCAACAAATAAGCTAACCAACATGACACCTCTAGTTGTAGGTAGTTGTTGGATATTGTTTATTATTAAGACAGAAATAAATTCCTGTCCATATTGCCATATTGTACCATTGGCTAGTTCGGCTACAAAGCTAGTAATGTAGTATTCGATTTAGCAAGCAATATTAGACTTGTATCTTATGATTAGTTGTGCAGAGATAAGATTTGTTCTGAAGGTATTTTGGAGATTAGTGAACTATGTCACTGTTTTCCTTTAGTGGAGTCATTTATGCTTTCAGTAAACTACTAGAAATAAAACATTTTCCTAAATGGCTGACTGTTTCCATTGTCTTGTTTAGTCTCCTTATTGCTTCAGCCTCAGCCTGCTTTGTTAGAGACAGCTCCAATCTTTTGCTCCAAGAACCCTACTTCATTTTAGAGATAATAAATTTGGAGAAATATCCTCAACATTATCTCTATATTGTTAAAGTAGTATCATGTTTCCTATATTACATGCAACATGATCCTATATGTCTTTCTTTATAATGTTAATGGTACCAGTTGGTAACCTCATTCTTTCTGTGTGTTCATCCAGAGTGATATTGCAGTGGTTGCATTTCGGGATGCTGGCTTCAATGGCTCCCATAGGGATTATTACTGGAGTGGTATAAACTGATTTCTCAGTGGTATCCATGGCAACTGTGCTCAAATTGTAAAGCAAAGTCAAATATAACAGGGTACAGTAGATGGTGAAAGAAGACAATGGAAGCAGTTGCCACAGTTAACATCCATTATTAGGGGAGAGAAGTTGAGTAGGTCAGTAAAGAGGGACTGGGAAGCTCAGTGCAGGAAAGGTGATGTATCCAAAAACATTGCATGAATAGGAGAATACCTATCAGTGAAGGCTTTGGGTAGCTCTTTAGAGGTGGGATGGAAGCCTTTGACTGTAGTCTATAGAGAGAGATACTCTAGGGCGGTGAAAGAAAGGAGCTTGTGGCTGCAGAGAGTGGACAGAGCTTAAAGTGACACTAAACCTTACAAATGCATTCAAGTACCTTAACTGTTAACACAAATGTAGCTTATTTGTGTATCACTTCACTTTAGACCAGGGGTCTCAAACTCAATTCCCTCGAGGGCCACTCAACAAAATTTTTTCTCCCATGGGGGCCGCTCGCCAAATTTCAAACTTTAAAGGAGAACTATGAGGTGAGTGATTTTCACTCAGCCTCATAGTTCGAGCCGACGTGTGACAATGAAACTGTCACACTTCGACTCAATAGATCGAGAAGTGAGCGAACGCATCCCGTCGCTCGCTCACTTCTCTACCCTGTCCCTGCCGAGAGCCGTGACTGTCAGTCACGGCTCCCTGCAGGGATCCCCCCCTCCGATCCTCCAGCGCTGACTGGAGGAACGAACGGGGGAGGGTACAGCTGACTCTGCCTCTAGATAGGCAGAGGCAGCTGTCACTCACGCAGCTGGGGGGATCTCAACAGTAATGTCGGGATCCGTCCCGGCAGCGGCGGTCTCAGTATACCACGAGCTGTAGCTCCCGGTATACTGAGCTTTGGGTTATGGGAGGACGCTAGTTTATGTCCTCCCGTGACCCTGAGGAGAACTATGGGGAAAAGCACTTACCCCATAGTTCTCCTTTAAAATAAAATGTAACTATATGCGATATGTTACTACGGACCCCAATACACACAATACACACATTCATATCTGTAGGTTTAGGTGCAATTAGGGATTCCTGCGTCAGAAACTTGCGTTTTCCTGCAGCAGGAATCCCTAATCTGATGTTTACACGCGGCCGCTGTCACCCATTCAAGTTAATGATCAGGTGACAGAAGTTGCATGTAAAATGCCTGCACACCGCATGTAAAGATATGTGATATTATTACATGCGGTTAGAAAACACTCTCCCTGGATACACAATCATTGCGTCCAGGGAGAGTGATTGATTCCTATCCGAATGTAATAATATCACATATCATTACATGCGGTGTGCATGAGTTTATATGCAACTTCTGTCACCTGATCATCTACTTGAATATGTGACAGCTGCCACTTTTAAACGCCAGATTAGGGATTTCTGATGCAGGAAACACATGTTCCTGATGCAGGAATCCATAATTGCATCTCTGAAGTCTGACACTGTCTTTCTTTGTGGAGAGTGGCTATTTTTGTTCCCCATGGCATGTTGGAAAAGTAGGCACCAATCCAAACTCGCTCCCATAATGGACTATAACTTCAATACAAATTAGCTAACTAAATGTGAGATTGTAGTCCATCACAGGAGTAAGCTTGGAGCGGTGACTATTTTACATTAGCCACCCTCCAGAAGGAAGGACAGTGTCAGCACGAATTCAGAGATGATAGGAGGATCTACAGCTGAGTAATGCACAAAAGAGATACATTTTTGTTAATAGTTAAGGTACTTTATTTTTAAGGTTTAACTCCTGAGTTTAGTGTCACTTTAAGGTGCCTTTTCTACAAAACAAGCATATCTAAAAGCTAAAGAGCGTGGTACATAATCTGGTAAGAAGCAACCAATGCCATTTTTATTGTAGAATCAAGGGTGTCTGAATGGCACAGGTGGACAAGTTACAGGAAAATGAAAACTTGGGCTGGTATGGTTGCCATTTCCTGTAGTAATGCACAGCAGCTATATTTCCCTTGCTTTGATATAGAATACCCAAGATTGGGGAGCATGGTTGATGTAGCCTGAGAGGGGAAAAGAGGTATGCAAGAGGTTTACAATAACTTCATCTGCTCCTTTACTATAACAGTACATTTAACTGCACAAAAAAATGTACAAGTATATATGAGCCTTGAGGGCTTGTTCACACGATGTCCGGATTCTGTCCGAACCAGAACAGTTCGCTCCTGCACTAAAAATGTATCCCTATGTGTTTTATGGGCTCCAGTTCTCAGCAGCGCAGTCCGTTCCTTTCCGGGCAGAAAAAATACTGCATGCCACATTTTCTCCGGTCCGGAACGCGCACGAACGTGTCGGAAACGCACCGCACTGCAGTTAACAGCTGACAGCCCCACTCCACAAAAAAAAAAAGAAACTGGAACGCGTCCATAACGCGACAAAAATATTTCTGACCTTATTTTTAAAGTGTTTGCTATGCAAATGAATTGCTAGTGGTGTACCCTATACCTAAAAGTAGGACATATCTGGGTTTACAACTGCTTTTACAATATCCAGCCTTTGCTTTACATTGTGCTAGGATGGCATTAATCCCACATTTGTAAATGACCTGCATTCACACCTAGGCATCAGCGTGTTTGTGTGCGATTTTGCCTAGTGTGTTTTGGGTGGTTTTTGTGCGATTTTGCACAGTTTCACGTGCTTTAGATGCTTGTGCATAAAGAAGCACATTTTAGCTGTCAGATTGAAAGACATCACGGTCAATTGACAAACGCATGTTAAAACTCACAAAAACACGCACAGAAATTTGCAAAATGCTTGTGCAGTGTGTTTCCAGGCATTTTCATTGTTAACTTCCTGAAAGAAACGTATGTACTTTTTCCAGCGACAGGCGTTTCACTGCTTGCGACAAAATGTTCAGGTGTGAACAGGGGCCATTGAAATGAATGAGATTTCTTTTGTTGAGACTTTTGTCACGTGACAATACGCCTAGTTGTGAATGGGAGCTAAGATACAACTGTACTTTAAATTATTGTGTTACACCAATGGCAGTAATGATGGTTATTTCCTATTGATTGCTAAATTGGAAAAAGAACACAGAAAGCAGGTTGTAGCAGATTGTTAGTGTGCTGAATAATATCTCCATCCAAGCCCTGTGTTTAAATTCAGATGTATCACATTTTATACTCTGCACAAATATTGCTGTCAATGCTTGTATTTGGTCAGAAGGGATGAGTAAAATTGAGTTTGATTTCCTCAAAATTTTTGCAAAAATTGTGAGCTTTTTAACCACTTGCTGTCTGGCTGATTGTTAATAAATGGCCGGAAGGCTGCCACATAGGGGCATATGGGCGTTTATAGATATCCCTTCATGCTTCCGCGCACCTTCCCCTGCATGCGATCAGGAAAGTTTGACAAATTAAAGACTTTGTAACATACAAGTATTTGGGCATCTATAAAGCCGCCCAATCGCTTGTATGGTATGGGAAGGGTGTGGAAAGTGTGCACCCCCTCCCTCCGCTGCCTGCTATCCTGGGCTCCGCTGTCCTCCTTCTAGGCCTGGGAATGGCATGGCAAGTCTCTGTGGCTGGATCGGGGGGGCACATTCCACCAGCTGATCTCCACTCCGATCACTGAATTACATCACTTCCGCTTTCAGCCTGTCATTTCTCTGGCTGCTGTAGCCGAAGAAGAAGGAAATCAAACTCAATTTTACTCATCCCTTCTGACCAAAACAAGCATTGACAGCAATATTTGTGCAGAGTATAAAATGTGATACATCTGAATTTATACTTGTATGTTACATCTTTGGGGTCCGTAGGTGACATATGTCTAATAGACCCCTGATGTCTCTATAAAGAGGACCTGTCACTGTGTCTGTGCTATCACATAGGGGGCTTATTATCCCCCTATGTGATAGCAATAAAGTTAAATGTAAAAAAAAAAGGGAGTTTAAAAATTAAAGACACACACATAAAAAAATAAGAAACACCAAAAAAGTATCCCGCCCCCACGTACACGCACTTACAAACTCAAACACGTGTTGGGTGCACCTACATGCGAATATAACGATTGTCACACACATGTTACATATCACCGCAATTGTCCAAGTGCGAGCAATATTTCTAGGGCCATCAATCACTGTTAACACTAAAAAAAAAGAAGTGGTAACAGCTTTTAAACGGCTTGCCTATGGTCAAATTTAGGCATGGCATTTTTGTGTGATTTTGCAAGCCCACGCAATTTTACGACTTGACATATTTGGTGTCTATTTACCCAACGTGACCCCGTCTTTTATATTTTACCCAAAAAATTGAGTAATAATAAATGTGTCATAGCATAACCTAGGGAAAACTGTACTTTTTTTCTTTATATACTAATTTTAAAAAAAACAGTGGTGATTAAATACCACCAAAGAAAGCTCTGTGTTTCCCCAAAAAATGATAGAAACTTCATTTCAGTACAGCGTTGCATGATGGAATAAATGTCAGTCAAAGTACATCAGCGCTGAATAAGGAAAAATGTCCTGGACAGGAAGGGGGTTTAACACTCCAGTCTTCAAGTGGTTAAACACAAATACAAAGAACACTAAATGAAATAAACTACCAACAAAAACTCTTTCAGTCCCCTCAAAAAGTAAGGGGCAAAAAAAAAATTGATTTATGTTTTCAAGGAAATTTTACATTGGTAGCTCAATGAACAGAAATGAGAATTTCCGCTTTAGCAAAAACTGATTTCGTGGCAAATCAATTTTGCACTTACCCTATTGGTCACATACTTTTTATGTCATCAATGCTTAGGTTTCTCACTTATCTTTATTTGCTCTATTTACACATTGATACATGACTAAAAAGGGGAAGTTCTTTTCTCAAAGCTTGCATGCAGCATCCACAGCATTGCAGTAATTATTCAGGGTAGAGATAAAAAGCTTTTCACATGTATGATTCCATGTAATGCTGTCTCCTCCGCTGTCAGTCCTAAAGCAATTGCATCAAACAGCAGGACAGGGAGGAGGAGCTCTTCCTTCACTATAGCCTCTGGTTCCCTTCTCTTCAATTCCTCCTCTGCTCCCCTCCCTTGTCTGTGGAATAAGCAGCGTTCTGCCAGCCTGTGTACTAATCTGCACTTTGAGGTGTTTGCACAGAAGAGGATCAGCAGAATAACACGGTGCCATGGGCCAGCTCTGCTGCTTCCCTTTTTCCAGGGACGAGGAGAAAATCAGTAAGTGCCCCTTTTGTACAAGAACATCCACGGTAGATGCAATGACTGGTGGCTTAGAAATTGTGTTTTTAGTCCATTTGTAAGGAAGGGTAATGTATTTGTAAGGAAAAGACACAGACAGTGGAGCTGGCATGTAAACCTTCATAGCAGGCTGCCTTTCCTATGAATAAAGATATTAAAAATACGTGTCTGCTTTCCTTCCCTCAGTTTTCTGGCAGCTTCTTTCTATTAACAGATCACGACAAGGTAAAATCATGTGCACTTGTGTGTCATAGAGCTGTATTCTCATTTTTAAACTTAGTTGTGTGGTGCTTTGATGTATAGCTGCTTAATAGTTTTATATTTTTTTTTTCTGTTGCATTTACTTTCATTTGTGTGCTAGTGATTGCTCATAGTGTTGTTCTACCTTTCTTTCTCGAGTACTCTATGTAATATTGTATACTAATTGCTATAAAAATGTTACTGAGTCATATGGTTAGGTGATTACCATCCAATAAGCAACTATCTCTTACATAAAGAACTTGCATTTGTGATGCAGTAAAGCAATTTAATGTAGTCATTTGTAAAATGATACAGTATGTGTAGGAGTGAAAAGTACACAATATAATTTCCACGTTTGCTGCTACTGTATTTGTGAGGATTTATAGCCAGTTATTGTGGTAGCAACTGAGGTTAATGGTTTGGATTTTCCTTTCTAATAACCGGTCCTGCAGTCATATATTTACTTGCATTTACTGTAGAATCTTGCATATTGCCTGTAAAATTGTATCTAGATCTTTGAATATCAAAGGCAAAGCCTTTTCTAAATATCTAGGCCAAAGAGTCGCAATTCCTGCATATGGCTTGCATTTTTCATTCCCTTAGTCTTCTGAAAGAGTCTGTGGCAAAATAGTATAAAATAGCTCATTCCGTCGCACAGAATTATTATCGGTGCTTCTGGCAAAGCTTTATAAATAAATTTGCACCTTCACAGTCAGTTGTGTGCTTTTTCACACAGCCATGAGAAGCTGTGTGAACTGTGAGACTCTTACAAAGTGTGTATACATATGTCTCCTGTGGATTTAACGAGTCCAAAAATGAAGCTGTCAAAATGTTCACAGGCTGCATACTGTGGCCTTCATTGACTGACAAGTCTAGGGCTGCTTCTTTCATTGCCAGTATAAAAGAATGCACATCTTTGGATTAGCTGATTAGCAGAAACAGACACAAAAATTCTGCACATTCCTGATTATTTAGTAAGTAAGGCAGAAAGAAATGTACATAATGCAGTAACCCATAGCAACCAGTCAGAATGCACCTTCATAAATGTATCTACACTAAACTACAAGTGGATTGGTGGATTTTGTTTTCTTTACATATCATCATTGCTCTTTTCACTATTATGTTAAATAAGACCATTTGCCTGTCATATTCAATGATATGAAAGAGATTAATTATAAGAGATTATTTATTGCACAAAGGTCTTATTTGAAAAGTGATCAATTAGCGTGATAATTTTAATACAGTGGAAAACGTTTAATACTGTATAAATAAGCGTGTCTTTCACAACAGTTTAAAGGCAGGGCTGGACAAATCCGAGGAGCCAGGTTGCCAATGTCCCTTAAATATTACAGCTGGCGCCTAACTTTTGTGGTTTTCTCTAGTTGTCAGTGTAGCTGGCTCCTAGAAACAATACTGCTGGCTCCTGGATTGGTCAGGCTGGCTCCTAATTTCCATACTAATTTGTCCACTCCTTGTTAAAGATACATCTATTATTTGGAACATTAGTGTACAATACATTAGGATTATGTATCCTCCTTAGAGACAGACCTTTGTGGTATGATTGTACAATTTTCCAGCCACTATGTAAGTGCTCCTTGATTGGAAAGACATTTAATGGGTTACGTTGCCATACTTAGTTGTTGATAAAGTGGAGGGGATTGTGCAGATAATCTATAATCAGATTTCAAAGTGTATGATCAACTTTACTCTGTGTAATCTGTGTTGGTACTTTTCTTACAGCTAGACACACCTTGGGATGCTGCTTGCTGTAAATTAGCAAGGTGTGATGATTGTAGACATGCTTATCCACTATTTTCTCTGTGGCAGACACACTTACCGACTGTGCTCAGGACTGCTAATGCAGGACACTGTTTATGCATAGAACATGTGTAATGACAACAGGATGTTAAATGGAACCGTGCCGTGTGTGTATCTTTTGCCGGCTCAAGGGGCAGCTGCTTTGGGCCACAACAATGACTGGGCCCAGGGCACCTGTACCTTTTTGCCCTGCGTTAAAGACTGCCCTGATTACAGATCTGTTGTGGGTCAAAAAGTAACATAGGATACGATAGTGGAAATCATAGCAAGCTTTCAAAACCCCTTGACTAGGCTGATCACAAAGACATTTTTGTGCCTCAAAGGCTTGCTATGATCCATAGTTGCCTTAATTGTTTAACCCAAAAAAGCACTACTCTTATTCCGTAGCTAAATACAATTCCTTTTTTAGAGAGACACTGTGTTAGATGTCTACATGTGCTACACATGTCAAAAAAAAGTTAATGAAAGCACAAATGAGGTGTGTAGTAGGCCCTGTTCTCCCTCTGCTGTCCCTCCTCATACTTGCTGGCAATTCCTGACTGCCAAAAGGACAATCGGCAGTTCTGTGCAAATACAGAAGTTATAGAAGATTCTTCACTGAGGCCTTGTTCACACCAAATGTAGATTAGATCTGCATGAGTTTCTGCACACACAGTGCAGTGTGTTTTGCCGCGTTTTTTTGCTGTGTTTTTGACGCGTTCAGGGACGTTTTTTGCAAAAAAAGTTTGCGTTTGCATGCATTTTTGATGTGTTTGCATGCATTCCAGAGCAGGTAAAATAGGGCTTGCTGCAGTTTTTTTACATGCTCTGGAACTGAACGCTGCGGTGTGAACTAGAGCCCAAAATACCATTGGAATACATTGGATGCAGTTTTGATCCGATCTGTAACTGCTCTGCTCTGCTCCTGGAACGCGCTTGGTGTGAACAAGCCCTGAAAGATTGGACCTCTGACGGTGTTAAAAACGAGTAAAGAGTAGATAAAGTAACATTGTTACTATTGTATCTACCCTGTTTCCTTAATCTGCCAATCAAAGGAATAAGCTTTCATCTGCATATGATGTCAGTTAAAGCAACCTTTATCGGTACAGAACAACACCATTAACATTTCAAGGGTACATAGATCCTCTTTATCAAGGTGACAAGCAGAGATGTCTGTTTGTCACCTTGATAAACAGGGCCTGTATACGCTTGAAACATTGGTGGTGTTGTACTGATATGGGACTAGTAGAATGTGGTTTTGGATCTTAAAGGGAAACTTTACTCATATGTTTAAAATGACAACAAACACACCTTTCGAAATGTTCAGTTATGACAATCTACAAACAGATACTTCGAGATAATTGCAGGCTTTGTATTCTTTATATACCTTATTTTTCTTTTCCTCCCCATTCTTCTGACAGTGGCCATTTTTACTAAGGGCAGATGCATATATCTCCCTTTACTTCCTGGAACTCTGGCACATGTGACTAGGACATGTGACCATGCACACCATCTCAGGCGAGGAAAATGCCTTTCCCTGAGATCTCGTAAGATTACAGATCTTAACATGCTCTGCTGATGTAACCTTCCCAGAATGCAACGCTTGGGCACACTTACATAATTTGTGCCCAAGTAGACCAGGAAGTAGAAAAACAACAATTGTAAGTAAAATAAAAATATGTTTAACAAATGACAGTAAGATGATTTCATATCAGCATGCAGAGGTGAATGCTGATGTGATTTTTAGTAAAAGGGGGTAAAGGTCTGCTTTCTGTTGGTATGCTGGCTCTCTTCTGCAGTTGAATTCACATGGTGCCACCATTTAGCCATGCACTCAACCCTACAGGCAGGTTCATGTACAGATTTTACAGGGCCTCTGCTTTCAGAAAATATATAATTGTTTGGGAGTTTTAAGCGGTTTTGTAGCCAAAAATTCAGATTTTATCATGTGTGTGCAAGTATTAAGAAATTGCTCTGGACAGCAAGTGGTTTATCCTACTCAGCCCTAATTGACTCCCTCTTCCCCTTCTCCCCATAACTATTATTTTTCTGCCTTTTTTCTCTTTTTCTAACCATATTTACTTCAATAAAAATGATACAAAGAGTAAACATTAATTAATAATTTGTTCGCTAGTTTTCTCAGTGTTACATTATAACAGTGCAGAATTGAAAAAAAAGACTTTACTTCATTTGTAAATAACTTTGCAATGCTTTCCACCAGAGTTAAATTTTAATGTCAATTTAAATGGGACAAATGATAAACTTCTTATCTACAACACTATTTTTTCAATATAATAGTAAACATATTTTAGGTTTTGTTATGTTTGATCTATGACATGAACAAAAATAAAATCATTTTTGCTGGACCATATCACCAACAAAAGTCTTTGTCCTAAAAAAATCATATAGTGTATATAATATTTTGTTATCCTAAGTAATTACATTTTTTTGCTGAATCAGTAGGTCCATAACAGAAATGTATAACTGGTTCTGGTCCATAGGGGGTGTACAGGTGTGAGAGCTAAGGTGATTAATAGTATAGCATCATATTGTTCAGAATATAAATAAGGGACATATTGGTATTTTGTGGCTTAACATCTGCTCGTTGATAAGCACAAACAAATGTTTCTAATATTTAGAATAAAATGTTCTAACCAAAAGTACCACCATGTGAGCAGTCTTTGCAATATTAAAATAGTTTGTGAAAGACCATAGGGTTTCTTCATTGATAGCTTGAGAATCAAGTACATGAAGTCTTGCTGTATAAAAGATCTATATAAAGGCTTATTGGCTCAATTAGGTATTAGTAGATGGATTAATTGTACAGCCTTATTCTGCAATTATCGGTGTTTCCACTTCCATGCACAAATATTCTCTTCTTAAATCAATTTCACAATGTGTACCATTCACCAGTTACTATTGGAGAAAAGTAGCATTTTCATGTTCCTTTAGCTTATAACACTCCTTTTGTTGTAAAATTGGTTTTGCAGGTGTTGACACTCTCTTACATTGGTGTGCAATCAAGGGTGTAAGAGTGTTAAATGGACACACTATATCCAAGAAAAATAAGGATAATAATTAGTTGATCTGCATTCAGGTCTCACTCAGGTGTTTGCACACATTAGAAGGCTTAGGAGTTGTTGAGAAAATGTTGTGTTTTCTTGTATTTGATGTCTTTACCTGGAAACAATAAAGATATTTATGTGTTTTGCTCAGGTGCTGCAAAGGGGCATCTTACAGTGATATTTATTTTTCCGTGCATTGCTTAGACTTTTATGTGCTTTACAAATGATATATATTGTATTTATTATAATTTCAGGAACAGTTACATAAATCCAACACATATAAATATAATTTTTTTAAGGTGACTGTCATATAAAATAATGTAGAACACATAAGCCAATGCTGGAGTGTCTGGTGTACATGTCCCTTTATCTTGTTAGGTTCTTGAGTTAGCATAATCCCAATTATAACCGTCCAAGCAAGCAGTCTGCTGGCTCCAGTATATAGATGGCTTGTGTGTGTCCAAACAAGGGAGGTGCGTGGCTTTCATTCAATGCTACAAAGAGCCTGTAATTTTACCCATGACCAAGATGGTGGCATCTAAAAGTGTATCCTGCATCACAGAAGGCAGATTTAGGTTCCTCTTTCTTTATTCCATTTTCTTTTGTAATATTATAGTTAGTGTGTGGGGGATTGTTGGTTCGAGTTTCCAAATGTTTCATCTTTTTAAACAGAAAAAAGCCAATGAATAACAAAACAATTGTGATGCTGGGTTATAATACAACTGAATAATGCTAGCACTTTTTCACATGTTAACACAAATATTGTCCTATTTACGCATTCATTCTCCTAGATAGGTATGACTACGATTCATGCTTTATAATGGTGGCCCTTCCCTATGCTTTGGCAGTATTCACACCAGCGCATATGCAAACTAGGTGCTTTGTTTTCAGCCCATCTACTAACCTTAACCTTAACACCATTGTAAAAGCGTTGAACCACACTACTACTGCTACTTAGAGAGTACACAGCACTTTGCTGAGGTCTCACAGCTCCGATATCCTGGCTGTAAAAACTAAAGGCCAACATTTGCCTATATTTTGTTTCCAGTTAAACGTATCCTAAAACTAAAAATATTTTATTACACAGTATGTGCAATGTGCTGAAAAGTATCCATGCACTTTTTTTTTTAATTAAAGCAAAAGGGGGTACTATTGCCCCTTTTTGCTATTTTATGTGCTGCCTATGAAAGAAATGTACCGGTAAGCACACTTAGTGATGTATTTATAACAAAGGTTAGCAGAGCCAGTCTTTTATGTTTGCACCACAGTATGGGTGTGAATGCGAATGTAAAAGTCAGATTTTAACAGATCGAACAGCTCTGCAAATGTTTTATAAATATATCACTTAGTAGGAACCTACAGTGTTGTCATAATGTCCAGCATTTGCCAATATGCCGGAAACATTTGAGAACCTCTGGCAGTGTTGGAATATATTTCTTAATCATACATCACAGGACACAGGGAGTTAAAGTGACAGTAAACTCAGGAGTTAAATTCTAAAAATGCATTCAAGTGCCTGAACTTTTAACAAAAAATGTAGCTTATTTGTGTATCACTCAGCTGTAGATCCTCAAATCATCTCTGAATTTGTTCTGACACTGTCCTTCCTCCTGGAGGGTGACTACTTTTGTTCCCCGTGGTCCCTGTGTGTGTTGTATAGTAGCCACTGCTCCAGACTCGCTCGCATGATAGACTACAATCTCACAATTAGTTTACTAATTTGTATTGAGATTGTAGTCATCACGAGGGGTGAGCGTGGAGCGGTCAGCACCTGTATAACCCCTCCCACTCCCAGCCTGCTTCAGTTTTTTATTAGTGTTCTTAGGTGTTCTTAGGTGATGGATGCCTTCTCTCTGCTCTGATAGAAGTACACCCTTTTCTTCACTTTCTACTGAAAACACTTATAGAAAGTTTCCCAAACTACTGCTCACAGCCATTCTCAACCTTAGCAGAATAGTAAAAGTGCATGATTTTTTGACAATATTGTTTATTAGGAGCTCAATACAAAACAATCTATTACTGTACCATTTAATAGCATGTTTGTATTTTTTATGTACACTATTGCTCACTAAAAAATATAACAATCAGGATTTTTTTTTAAATGAGCCAGTCACTGAAGAAAGCATACAATGTAACCATAGAGTGCCTGGCTATTTTGCTGCATAGAATTGGCATTTTACACAGATGATACATTAAACAAAAGTAAATACATAGAGGAAGTAATTTGTACAATGTTTGAGTTCCTTACCAGGCTGTAACTACATAGTTTACACATTGCTTTTTTACATGAAACCTTTAATAACCTTTAACAGAGTTATGCTGGTGATTTTATGCTGTGAATTGATATTACATCATGAATAGTTTATGAAATATGAAATGCCATAATGCAGTTACAGTTCTCATCTGACACATAAGCATAGAAGTGGGCTAGGTTTCCTTTTTTCTGAGTGGCTGTTAAGGTCTCACTTCCTGTATATCGCAAAAGCTACGAAAATTATATGTGATACTCTATGTTGGCTTTGACCACAGGGTAAAGCCAATCCAGTAAGTTTGTAGTAGCTACAAATCTCTATTTTCTGGTGATTTGTAACAATGCTTAAAGGGTTTCTAAACCCTCTGCTAGCAAGCAGTAGATATATGCAAAAAGTGTTTTTTTTTTTAAAAAAATGCATTAAAAGCGGTTGAAACTTACCGCTGTCTTCGCCGCACGCTCCCGTCCGAAAATCCGAAACTGCTCGGGCGGCCACAAAGCATCTCGGGGCTGGTGCATGCGCAGTTCTGATTTTCGACCGGGAGACGAGGAGAGATGCAAGGTAAGTCTATGGACGCATGCAGACACTGTCGGACAGGAAGTGCCAGTGAGGACAGAGGAGTCAGCGCTGGATTGGAGACTCGCAGCAACGCTGGAGAGAAGGCGGAAAAGGACAGGAAAGAAGAGGAAGATCGGATTAAGAGACATCATTTGTCAAGGTAAGTGTTTTACTTAACATTGGGGGAGGGGAAAACATTTGACTTTAACCCCTTCTTGACTGACGACATACAGCAAAAGCCGCCGGGACTCTGTTTAAACTTGTAAATCCGACTGTCGGCTTTACAACAGAAGCGATTCTGTCGACTTACCTGTCGCCAGATCACTTCTGTGTCCCGTAGAATCTATTGAAGTGCGATCTGCACTTCAATAGCTTATTTCCAGTGTAAAGGTGACACTGGGGGTCTTTTGGAACCCCAGCATCACCTTAAAGAGTACCTGTCACCAGGTACTGCTACCACATGGGGGGGCTTGTAAGCCCCCCTATGTAATAGCAGTCAAAGTAAAGGAAAAAAAAACAAGAAAAGTTTTTTTAAAATAAATCTAACAATAATAAGAAAAAATGTAAAAGTCCCCCGCTCCCGTGAGCACGCGCGTCGCCACGTAAACATGCGTCGGGTGCGCCTACATATGAAAACAACGAACGCGCTAGACATGCTGGGTATCGCCGTGCACGCCGGAGTGAGAGCAATAATTCTAGGGCCAGTATTTTGGGGTATCTCTAAATTGATGACCTGTGGGGGCTTTTAAATCGTCTTCTATGGACTTTTTGGGGTACTGCAGTTTTTCGCCGTTTCACGGACGCACGCAATTTGTAACCTGGGCATGTTGGGTATCGTTTTACTCGTTGTAACCTCATCTTTTATATTTTCTTTAAAAAATGGGTATTTTGTTGTGTTTTGGGGCATTTAATACCATTTTTCACTAAATATTGGGGTTTAATAAGGAGTTGCGCTAATATTGCGCAACATAAACATTTGCAACTACCACCATTTTATTCTATAGGGTCTTGGCATTCAGAAAATATATAATGTTTGTGGGTTTAAGTCATTTTCAGGCCTAAAATGTGAAATATGACATGGGTGCAAAAAATGAAAAAAAAAAGGCCTCAGTCATGAAGGGGTTAATGTCAACTAAATGCTCCTGTATGACAGCCTGAACAAGTTCCAAATCAAGTTACTATGTGATGCACAAGTCTCATAAAGTAAACAAAATTTTTTTCATTTTCTTTCCTGACTGAGCCAAATTCCCCTTCATTTGTCCTCACATGTTTCAACTCCCAGACACTGCAGATCTCAGTGGGAGGGTTTCAGCAACAGAGGCAGTAGGACCAGGACTAGGTGTGGCCAGGTGCTGACTGACAACCTACGAGCTTGTGAATCAGCATTAATGATGCTGATAACCATGCACCCTGCAACATTTTTATCCCACTTTTTTTCAAGCAAGTTCAGCCTATGTGAGAGTGGCAACCGTGCAATTAATTCAGGAGCAGTGCTCCATTGTTGCCACACCATCACGGGAAGCTGCATTATATGGACTTTACTGACAGGCTCAACAGGTATTTCTGGGACTATGCAGGTGGGCCAAGAGAAAACTATAAGTGCAGATGCAATTATAATTAGGTGCAGCTGCAGCACTCAGCCCCGATGCTGGCGACGTACACTGTACGTCGTCAGTCACGAAGGGGTTAAAATGAGCGGCCATGGTACTACTTTAACAGTGCCATTACGAGTATCTGGTATTACAGTCACCAGCAGCTGCTCTGGAAAAGTAGCTACTGAAGCTGACTAGATAGCTGTAAATGCTGCATAAAGTCAATAGGTGAGCCGCTGAGTTACATACAAATTGTTGGAATCATATACATCACAGATCTTTTGCTGCTGCTGCAATCCATTGTTTTCTAGCAGCAAAAAACTAAGGATAGAGATATTGTGGCTTCCATGAATAACGTATACGAAATTGATTTTGTGGCATGACCTTTACACTTCCAAATACACACAGTAATATAATTGCTTAGCTAATATCGGCTAACAGTTGGTCCCAATTAATATGACAAAAAACAATATCAACATGCAGTAACCCATATAAGTCAATCATACACATAACTGTATCTAACTTTTTTTTAAATTTTGGATACAATACTGAGGGGTTAGAACCATCATTTTTTCTATTGCCACCAATATATACAAAAATTGGGTTTACATGAGGCGTATACACAACTTTGTGTTACTGTTAAAAATATAATTTATTTTACAACATTTAAAATCCAACATTTGTTTGTACAAACAATACCTAAAATTCATAGATTTCTTAAATGTTCCCTGTTTAGTTGCTTTAAGAAAACTACAGCCCTTATTACTATCTTATATTCAACTTATACTTCAACTTAATCACATATATTTATACAACTATCTGATGCATATGGGCTTGTAGTTTCTTTTCTACTGATGCGTTTCAGGAAGGGGGTTAATCAACCAAGTGAAAGTTAATATTATGTGACGTCAGGAAACTCACCCGACAAACTATGACCTTACCATGGATAAAATGGGCCAGCTATTCTTTTCATACTACACATTCCAAAGGGATGACCCTGTTGGTCCACAAATCTGTGATGTGGGAATGTATACACAACAAATATGACCCTGAGGGCCAATTTGTCTTGTATATTGCAAAGGTAGGAGGTGTCTCTCATGTAAAGACTTGGTGATGAGTAAAAATAAAACACTCACAAAATTGCAATCAATCACCTATCTGAACTTGGTGAGTGAGATGATTCCCCACTTCCAGTGCTGTGTAGGGTCTCAGGTTGACTGTGCGGGGTCTCAGGTGGGCTCTGCAGGGTGTCTGGTGGGCTCTGCAGCAGTGCGCAGACAAAAATGTTTTTTATTATGAATTACTTTCTGCTAGCTGCACTAATTGGTATTATTATTATTATTAAAATTTGTATTGCCAAAACTGAACATTTTGGGGTTTTTTTCCAATATTTTTTTGTATATTATATAAAACAATACGAATGTATATATGCATATGTCACATCAAATTAAAGCCATTTTGTCTTTTAAAAACCAGTGGTTCTCAACCTGTGTAACCTCAGGACCCACATTTGTCTTCGGTCATTAAGTCGTGACCCAGGTCACACTGCCATGGAACGCACGGCAACGTGGGCTGCTGTGCTTTGATGGAGCTCCATCCATATGAACATTGCTTGTACATGAGCGCATGTAGAGGTGCCGGGAGCCAGAATGTGATGTCACTCCAGTCCAGGCATCTCTACAGAAAATGCGAGGGGGCTATAAGCAATGTACCTATGGGGGTAACTCCTTCGCGGCCATACCCCCTGCCCACCCCACCTCAAGTCAACACTCGGCGTTGGGCAGCATATTTTGAATGGCTGCTCATTGTAAGAATGGACAGTGCTGCGCTATGGGGAAGCTAAGGAGCCTCTCACCTAGAAAAGTGGAAGGCATGCAGTGACACACTGAACACGTGGTCGTGACCCACTTTTGGGTCACAACCCACCAGTTGAGAACCAAGGCTCTAGAAGATCCCCAGGTTGTTTGTAATTTCACAACAACATTTGTTTCAAAATAACACAACCATTCCAAATTCAATGTGGAAAAATCCAGTGGACAGTTTTAGAAGTATTCAAGTTCCCACTTCTTCTACACTTCCTCTTTTGACATATTGACCTCTGTATCCTGCCTAGCGATAGTAGTATTATATATCCCATAGAGAACTTCCCTTTTCTGCAATAAAGGAGTCTATCCACAGGGAAAGGTTGACGTTTTATATTGTCAGAAGTCTGCTTTGGAACTTTCTGCTACATTAAATGTGTTCAATTTATTTTTTATTCTTTTGGTTGAACTTGATGGACATGCATCTTTTTTTAAACCTATCTGTGTAGCTATGTAACTCTTATTGAAATATCTCATGAGATGAAATGTGTGGCATTAACAAACATTTGGGTTCTTGCTGAGCGAATGCATTTAGACTTGTATTTCTGAATCTTTGTGTAAGTGGTTTTATATTTAAAGGAGAACTATGGGGCTAGGGCTTTTCCCCATAGTTCTCCTTAGGGACAAACTAGCGTCCTCCCGTCACCCTAAGCTCAGTATACCGTGAGCTACAGTCCGCGGTATACTGAGACACCGCAGCTGAAGCAGATCCCGACAATTATGTCTGGACCCGCCCAGCTGTGTCAGTCACAGCTGGCTCTGCCTATCTAGAGGCAGAGCCAGCTGTACCCGGCCCCTCCCCCGTCCGTTCCGCCAGTCAGCGCTGGAGGATCGGAGTGTGGAGGGGGGGAATCCAGCCCCTCCCCTGTCACGGCAGAAAGCCGTGACAGGATCGAGAAGTGAGCGAACGCCGGTACGTGTTCGCTCACTTCCTGATCTACTGAGCCAACCTGTGACAGTCTCATTGTCACAGGTCGGCTAGAACTATGAGGTGAGTGAAAAGCACACACCTCATAGTTCTCCTTTAAACATGATACATTACAGTTCACTAGAGGTCCTTGACATGTAGAGAAAAAATAGCATTCCACTAATAGACTCATTATTTCGTGTTTGGGTGAAAAAAATAGGTACTGAGATTGTGTTTAAAATCTTCAAATGTGTGCCATTCTTCAGATCAGTTTTAAATTACTGATATAGCAGATGACTACAATTATTATATCAGCTGTTTAAAGAAAACCTTTCTTTAGAGAAATATGGGAGCTACCATTGCTGACCACCTGTTAAAAATATGTTGGCTGTTATGCTACTCCTCTGCCTTCGGTACTCAAAACAAATATGTATATCAGTCAGAATGAAGTTGTTAATCCTTATTTGCATATTTGTTCTGTGTTAGTCACTCAAACTATAGAAGCAAAAGTGTTGGTGCGACCTAGTCTTTGTGGAATGATAAGTCGGCAATGGCAGCTTCCAGTAATGTAAAGTAACTTCTCTTAAGGGCCCATTCACACCAGTGCACTGTGTAATGTGGGCATTGCCACACTGCACGGTAATGCACATTTGGTGTGTTGACTCCCCAGTGCACCTCCCAATGCACTTACAGTGCACACTAACACACTAACGTGCGCTGTGATTTGTTCTAAAAAATGCTGCAGGAGTGATTTTTTGGTCTGTTGAGGTGCTTTAGACAGCCTATTCGAATGTATTGGAAGTCACAGCATCTAGCCACTTCCAGTGATGTCACTGCTGCTGACTGCAGAGGACAAATCACATCTCTTTAATACGGACCAAAAGTGACCAGTTAAAAGCATATTGCACTTGAAAGGGGTATATATATATATATATATATACATACATACATACATACATACATACACACTCACTGGCCACTTTATTAGGTACACCTTGCTAGTACCATTTTATCTTCAGAACTGCTTTAATTCTTCATGGCATTGATTCAACAAGGTGGTGCAAACATACCTTAGAGAGTTTGGTCCATGCTGACATGATAGCATCACCCAGTTGCTGCAGGTTTGTGGACTGCACATCCATAATGCGAACCGTTGATACAAGGCAGGATCCAAATGCCGCAAAAGTAATCAAGACTTATCAGACCTAGCAAAGTTTTTCCAATCTTCTGTTTTAAGTGAGCCCTTGTAAACTGTGGCCTCAGTTTCCTGTTCTTAGCTGACAGAAGTGGCACTTGGTGTGGCCTTCTGTGGCTGCAGACCATCTGCTTCAAGGTTCAATGTGTTGTGTGTTCAGAGATGCTCTTCTGCATACCTCGGATGTAACAAGTGGTTGTTTGAGTTAACGTTGCATTTCTATCAGCTTGAACCAGTCTGGCCATTCTCCTCTGACTTCTGGCATCAACAAGGTATGCTTGGCCAGAGAGCTGCTTAGATGCTCGGTTTGAACTTCTGATGCTTGGTTTGAACTTCAGGAGACCATATTGACCATTTTTACATGCCTAAATGTATTGAGTTAAGGCCATGTGATTGGCTGATTAGATATTTGTGTTAAAGAGCAGTTGATGAGGTGTACCTAATAAAGTCAGTGTATGTGTGTGTGTGTGTATATATATATATATATATACAGTGGGGCAAAAAAGTATTTATATTCTTTTTTTCCACATTAATTTTAAAAGAAGAAAAAAATCCTAACATTCTTTATAAGAACAAGGAAAAAGGAAGGAAGGGTTGGGACTGGGACCTCTATAAAAACGTCTTAAGATATTTTCTTTAAAGGATCTGTATAAAAGTTGAAATGTCCATTAGGGTGAGTCTAGAGATGTACTGATAAGCTGTGAAAGGTTCAAAATATTGCAGGGCCCTTCTGCTTCAAATTTTAGGATTTTTAAAACAAATGTCTGTTTGCTCTTAAAATAAATCTATAAACAAAGAAAACATTAGGTGGTAGAAAATGTTTAAGGCGTTCAGAGTGTTTATTGATTGCATGTAAAATTATAAAACATATTATCGCATGGACAGATTTTTATGCTGTCAGTGTCTCTCTGTACCCATGGGCCCTATTATGTTTATTATCTAACCTGGGGTCATAGGGATGGAAAATAAATTAAATACTTCCCAAAGGGGTCACATACATCAATAAAACTCTCCTGCTCATTCTGTTCTAAAACAAAGCATGTTTATGATAAAGTTTGGCTTTAACATGACAATAAGAAAAAAATTTTAAGGCACCTGCAGAAAGAGATTAAAGCCTAACTGGACTGGACTTTAAATAAGCTAAACACATTGCAGATGCAATGAAATCAAAAGTGTGCAGAGTCTTACAGTTCATTTTCTTTAGAGCACTCACAGCCTGGGTAGAAAAGCCTGTCCCCTGCCAGCATGCTGAAGAAAGGGACCCTTGCTTTCTGCATGAAAGCAGTTATCTCTCTGCAGAGGTCAGACATGCCCCCTGCTGAGTCAGACTTATAGCTCTGCAATCAGAAAAATGCTACCTACTGATCAGAGAGCTCTAGCTCTGACTCAGCAGGGGGCCAAATAGGCCACTGCTTCCAGAGCAAAGTTCCTCTACATTGCATGCCGGAAGTGGTAGGCTGTAGTTGCTTTTTAACGAAAACAAGGACTTTGCACACCATTTGTTTTGATGCACCTGAAATGTATGTAGCTGACTTATAATGAAAGTTTAATTGGGCTTTAAAAATATGTACTTGACCAGTGTAAAGTGGCCCTCCTAACTTTCCTACCAGACCTAAAGGGTCTGGTATGGATCATAGGGGGACACCTGCACGCCTGTAAGACTCTTTCCTAATGGACTGCACGCCTTTTTTTCCCTTTTTGTTTACATTTTGTTTATTCTGCTCTCTACCTCGGAGGTAGCGAGTAGAATAACCGAGCTGAATAGCCTTCGGCGGCATTCAGGTATCCACTTATTGCCGTTCGGCCACTATGAAAATAGAGGTGAACGGCAGCGCATTAACTCCTGGAGGTCCAGCTCAGCTGATCCAGATGTTGGATCGGCTGAGTCGAACGTGTTCTTCACTTCGGCTCATACGAACATGCTGAGAATGTTCGACTGAACCTAAGGGAGCCGAAGCTAGCTGATGCTGAAATCAGCCGTACAGGGCTGAAGTGAATAGCCGAATGGTGTTCGGCTCACTTCACTTCGGCAGCTTAGAGAATAACCCCCTTTGCCCTGGATGTAACACGTTACATTTTACCGCTCCTGCGTTAGAGTTTGCCAAGTGCATTGGAGAAAGCTGAAACAGAGCTTCTTCTTTCTATTTCTAGCATTTTCAGTACTTTCATGATACACACGTTAGAACTATACACATTTTTTTTAATGAAGCTATAAATGTTTGCTGCTTTTTGCAGTAGTGCGTTCCACAAAGTGTTGAAGTGGTTAAAGGGATACATTCTCTGTTTGCTTAAGGAGGGTAGTAAATTATAAAGGTAAATAGATCAGGTACTTTTAATGCTGGCCTCCTTTTCTACCAAGTATGCAATAAATTCCTCTCAATTGAATAGTCAGTTAAGCTGGGAATACACTGGTAGACTTTCAAACGAACATTCATATGAAAAATCTCGTCAGAACATTCCATAAGGCCATCAGAGACTTGTAGAATGTCATTTGAAATTTTTTTAAAATATCATTTGGAGATAAATGGAGTTTGTCAAATGAAAACAACATTCACTGTTAGAATTTCATATGTTTGAAAAAAACAATCTATCCAGCGCCTTCAATTTTTTTGTCCATCATTTTGGTTGAAATCGATCATCAATTTAACCTTTTGCACTATTGGAAAATCAAACATTCATTCTGAAAACAATTTGAACAATGTTCTATTGGTGTATAGCCAGCTTCAGTGTTACAATAAAATTGTATGTCAATTGTGTTTGGCAAGTCTCTGCAGTGTGGGCAAAAAATAAATTTCATTAAGCTATGGCATTAGTTATTTTGCTTCACTTACTAAATACTGTATGTGTTTCTGTCTAAAACTGGAAGCCATATCCAAGCAACTTGTCTATTGCTCCCACACAGTACTTTTCAATGGAGCAAATATCCTTTGCTGTATAATATTAATCCATCCTTCTCACATGAGAATGCTTATCTTCATAAATCATCTTTTTCCCAGATAGTCATCAAAATGTTGTAGCAATTTTATTAAAGTGTGACATGTTACATTAAGTTCACCTAATTCCACTCAGAGCTCAGTTTACATTTCATTCTGTTATATGCAATATACACAGAGATCCACAACTCCTTATTATAAAACACTCAACCCCTTTCCCCGAGCCCCCTCACCTGTTCACGTCTTTGCAGGGAGGAGTAACATTTTATATGCATCATTTTCTTTTATATTGCTATGTCAATACAAGATGTGTAAGATGTGTTCTATTAAAACTCATTTTAAAGCTTATGTACAGATCAGACATCATTCACAATCATACACCTACATGTTCATCTTTATGTATTGTTGATTCTCAGATAGTTTTTAGGATGGTTTAAATCATTCAGCCTCCCCCATTCCCTCAACAAGGTACACTCATCTACTTCTTCTTCTGCATTCCCTAACTGCCTCCTTATCTTACCAGAGCCCATAGTCCATGCTGTAATGATTAAACAGAGTTAGAGGAGGACGTGACCTCCCTCATGTGACAGTTTATGGTCCTGAGGGGACAATTGCCACTAAGGTAAGTTTTGAAACATGGGGAGGGAGTGTGTAAATTAGGGAGTATACCTTGTTGGGGGGGTGGGGTTAGTTATCAGGAGGTACTGCCATTCTTCCTTGAATGAGCTTATTCAGAAACCTAAATCATTTGTTAGGCCAGGTTGTCTGAACATTTTTATAATTACAGACCTCCAATGCAATGTCCAATATGCCCCCATACTACCTTTTGCCAGACTGTCGAAATTGTAATTTTCATGCGCCAATTAAATATCAATATTAGTGTATGTCAATAACTTGGAATTAATTTACGTCAGTAAGCTAGAAACCAAACAGCTGAAGGAATCTTCCTGATTTAAATAAATAGGCAAATTACAAGGTAGCTCCAACTAGTGAGATTTGTGCTTGTGTTTTTGTGCAATCAATACATGAAATTAAGGTACATTTTTTGACTATGTATGTCATCTGACATATCAAGTCTTTCTCCACTTTTATTCCACCTTTGACTCCATTCACTTGTGAAAGAAAAAAAGGATGTGTGTAAGGGCTGGACAGAAGGAGACATCTAACTCTGACCATACCAATGAAAAGTGGCAATACTTGGAATTGGGAAGTGAGTAATCTGGTCACTGAAAGGCAGTGACCTTGCTGCCTTAATCCATAATGAGAGCGCTGAGAGTTAATAATTAAATATAACAATTTGTTTTACCGTATACCCTTGTTCAGAGATCCAGTCCCATACCCCGATCACATGGTTCCTATACCAAAGAAATAGAACCGCTTTCTTAAATGACAAGGCACATTGATTTCAAGTGAACATGCCACTAACTTAAAAGAAAAATCTAAATTATTTATTTAACTAAAGGAGGCATGAAAAGGAAAGCAGTATACCTATGCCTGTGTTTATTGTGCAATGAGTTCTTGTGGCGTAGTGGTTAGAAATTCTCCTTTGTAGCACTGGTGTTCAAATCCCGGCCAGGACACTATCTGCATGGAGTTTGCATGTTCTCCCTGTGCTTGCGCGTGCTTCCTCTGGGTACTCTGGTTTCCTCCCACACTCCAAAGACATGCTGGTAGGTTAATTGACCCTTTGTAAATCGGCGCAGGGTGCACATGAGATAGGGACCTTAGATTGTAGGCTTCTTGACACAGCAGCGGTTGTCCGCACAAATACGCATGGCACCTCTCTAAACATAAAAAACAATGCATTTTAATATGCATTGTTCAGACTATTGCAGGGTCCCGCAAAAGTAGTACAAGCGTGATTTCCCAGGTGGATTCTGCGCGTTCGTGGCTATAGTAATAGCTGCAATATAGCAGAATCCGTGCAGTTGTAAAGATTTTAGCGTTTTTGTGCCGTTTGGTCTTCTGCGTGGGAAACGCAAACGCTTTATCTGAATGGGGGCTAAGATTACCTCATATTATTTCCAAAAGAAAAAAGAGGAACTTTCTTAGTTAAGATATATGATGCTAGTCAACTAGGTAATTTACTACTATGTATGTGGTTGTGATGGATAGCCACAGTTTTTTATAAGAAGCAATGATTGATTTATTCCTTGTTCATTGTATAGCATTACAGGAGACCTAGTATAGTTATAATTTAACTCCAGGTTGTACTCCCATATATTACTACTTCAGTGTTTCAGGCAGGCACTAATAACACTAGATATACCTCTTTATAGTAAATCTTTCATAGCAGACCCATGTAGAAGAAGAATTTAAGCTGTCTACCAGCCTGTCTGCTTACTAAATAGTGTAAGTGACACAAAGAGGAAGAGAGAGGGATGCAAGAGCCTGACCCATGCCACCATCAGACTGTGAGATACAAAGTTTTTCTCAGCACCATTGTTGGTACTGCAGCTTTGGTGCTCAAGTACCTCTGTTATTGCAGATCACAGAGTGGTGCTCCCTTACATACTGGGGCACATGGCCATGTAAAGTCACAATAAAGCAATGCTACATAATTCTCATATGCCATTGAGTTCTTATGAGAGACTGTTTTAGGATGAATAGGCAAATAGGTGTTCCAATCACCTCCATGGCCGCAGGTGTATAAAATCATGCACCTGGACATGCAGACTGCTTCTACAAACATTTGTGAAAGAATGGGTTGCTCTAAGGAAATCAGTGAATTCAAGCATGGTACCGTGATAGTCCATCCGTGAAAGTCCCTTGTTACTAAATATTCCACGGTCAACTGTTAGTAGTATTATAACAAAGTGGAAGCAACTGGGAACAACAGCAACTCAGCCACGAAGTGGTAGGCCACGTAAAATGACAGAGCGGGGTCAGCGCATGCTGAAGCGCACAGTGCGCAGAAGTCGCCAACTGTCTATAGAGTCAATAGCTACAGACCTCCAAACTTCATGTGGCCTTCAGATTGGCACAACAACAGTGCGTAGAGAGCTTCATGGAATGGGTTTCCAAGGCAGAGCAGCCACATCCAAGCCTTACATCACCAAGTGCAATGCAAAGCATCGGATGCAGTGGTGTAAAACACGCCACCACTGGACTCCAGAGAAGTGGAGAGGTGTTCTCCAGAGTGACGAATCACGCTTCTCTGTTTGGAAATCTAATGGACGTGTCTGGGTTTGGCTGTTGCCAGGAGAACGGTACTTGCCTGACTGCATTGTGTCAAGTGTAAAGTTTGGTGGAGGGGGGATTATGGTGTGGGGTTGTTTTTCAGGGGTTGGGCTTGGCCCCTTAGATCCAGTGAAGGGAACTCTTAAGGCATCAGCATACCAAGACATTTTGGACAATTTCATGCTCCCAACCTTGTGGAAGCAGTTTGGGGATGGCCCCTTCCTGTTCCAACATGACAGCGCAGCAGTGCACAAAGCAAGGTCCATAAAGACATGGATGAGCGAGTTTGGGGGGGAGGAACTTGACTAGGCTGCACAGAGTCCTGACCTCAAACCAATAGAACACCTTTGGGATGAATTAGAGCGGAGACTGCGAGCCAGGCCTTCTCGCCCAACATCAGTACCTGACCGCACAAGTGCGCTTCTGGAAAAATGGTCAAACATTCCCATAGACACACTCCTAAACCTTGTGGACAGCCTTCCCAGAAGAGTTGAAGCTGTTACAGCGGCAAAGGGTGGGCCAACTCAATATTGTATGTGGAGGGGGGATTATGGTGTGGGGTTGTTTTTCAGGGGTTGGGCTTGGCCCCTTAGATCCAGTGAAGGGAACTCTTAAGGCATCAGCATACCAAGACATTTTGGACAATTTCATGCTCCCAACCTTGTGGAAGCAGTTTGGGGATGGCCCCTTCCTGTTCCAACATGACAGCGCAGCAGTGCACAAAGCAAGGTCCATAAAGACATGGATGAGCGAGTTTGGGGGGGAGGAACTTGACTAGGCTGCACAGAGTCCTGACCTCAAACCAATAGAACACCTTTGGGATGAATTAGAGCGGAGACTGCGAGCCAGGCCTTCTCGCCCAACATCAGTACCTGACCGCACAAGTGCGCTTCTGGAAAAATGGTCAAACATTCCCATAGACACACTCCTAAACCTTGTGGACAGCCTTCCCAGAAGAGTTGAAGCTGTTACAGCGGCAAAGGGTGGGCCAACTCAATATTGTACCCTACGTACTAAGACTGGGATGTCATTAAAGTTCATGTGCTTATAAAGGCAGGCATCCCAAAACTGTTGGCAATATGGTGTATATGGTATGCATTTCCTGCGTGGTTTTCCTTACGGAAGACCGCACGGCACACAACACTAAAATCTTTACAACTGCACAGATTCCGCTCGTTTGCGGCTATTACTTTAGCCGCGAAAGTGCGGAATCCGTCAAAAAATTGCGCTTGTAGTATTTTGCGGGACGGCCATTATTTCTTTTGGAAATAATATGAGGTAATCTTAGCCCCCATTCAGATAAAGCGTTTGCGTTTCCCACGCAGAAGACCAAACGGCACAAAAACGCTAAAATCTTTACAACTGCACGGATTCTGCTATATTGCAGCTATTACTATAGCCACGAACGCGCAGAATCCACCTGGGAAATCACGCTTGTACTACTTTTGCGGGACCCCACAAAAGTCTGAACAATGCACATTAAAGTGCATTGTTTTTTTATGTTTAGAGCAGTTCTGCGCATATTTTTACGGCTGAATACACGCGGACAAACGTTGCTGTGTGATTGGAGCCATGGGCTGGGTTAGTCAGTGACCACCCCTCAATGTTACAGACGCCCACCTAATAAAGATATTTATAGCAGCTTTGTTGCTGCTGTGATCATTTAGTTGATGACTATGTTACTGTGGTCTGCACAATTGCAGCCACGGTTTTGCAGTCATTGAATACTTTTGAACTGAAAACACCACTATCATACTGCTGCTGATAATAACGTATTTTCTTTCTGCACTTTTGGAAATTGTTTGGTGCAGCTTTCTTCTGGGGTGGTAGTAGCATCAAATGTGAATTGTGTAATCATCGGATATCTTATTTAACAGTAGCAGTGAATGTGTAGCCAGGTAGATGCTTCAGAAATTAGACATGTGCGATTATGTTTCGGATACGAATTACGAAATACGAAATAATGGATATTACGAAACGGAACGAAACGAAACGGAACAAATTTTTTTGACGGCGCACAAGTTTATCAGAAATATGACATGGAAACAAGTACAAATCCAAATGTTGACCAATATCAAGTATATGTTAATATAGGCGGCGCTGACAGCGCTGGCAAATAATGTTGTGGAATGTACTTTATAAATCTATTGTTTGGTGATTAATTGGCTAAGCTGACATTCAGAGGCATTTCGATATGCATGGTATTGTTTTCTCTCACCTTCTGTTCCTTGCAGTTGAACTGTGATAGGTGGCTGAAAGAAGCCTATAATGAGGAGTAGCAGCGACAAGCTAGGAAACATGCGGAGATTTGCACACCAAAAGCACCCCAGGGATGTAGGCCCTTATTTGGAACCCTTATGTCACTTGCAGTTGCCTGAAACTGCTATGATTTTGCTTTATCAATCTGGAAGAGGCTTCAAGTTCATCTTGAAGAATTGTAAAAAAAACTAGAAATGGGAGTTAGAGCAATAAGCATGACTTCTGTTGTGTGTACATTTGTTGAATGAATTTGTTGAAATAGTAGAAAGCATTTTGTTTATAAAAAAGAACTATTTGATAAGAGAAACAGCATGAGTCTATAAAGGTTTGGTCATGTTCCTGGACAATTGTACTGACACATTCTATTGTAATTAGATCAGGTTAAATTAATTGTCTGTGTGTCTATGAATACTGGAGTATGTTCCTGATACCCAGAACTGAGGAATCAACTTGGATAAGCGGTGAAACGTCTTCAACAGAAAAGGTCTAGTTGAATAAGGCTAACTACTACTGGATAAACGATAGATTGTGTCTAAGAACGTGATTAGTTTTAAGACAAAGTAAGTTTAACACTGAATATTGAAAATCGTATTCATGTAAAATATACTCATTTTACGGCATAATTTTCTACGGAAACCTTTTAACAGGCTGGTACATATTTTTTTTATCGTTTTAGAATTAGAACCCATGTTGAGTTTTTACACTGCTCTCTAGGGCTTCTTTCACTTCCTGCCATGGTGACAAGGGTTTCACCGGACAGGACGTGATCGAAAATCTGTAACAGGGAGACAAGGCAGCAGTACATTTCTGACAGGTTGTGTTGATGTTGGCCATTTCCCTCACTTCCTCTTTGGTGAAAGTGTTGCCAGTGGACAGTGGGACAGCATTAAGTCAGGGCAAATCTCTTAAGTCTCCACAATGGTTCTAATGCTAATCTATCTAAAATGTAAAAAAAAAAAAGAAGGTTTTGGCTACACATAGGCTTTAATGATCCGATTGCCTGCCCCCCCCCCCCCCTGTCCATCCATCATCCAATCAGTGCTGGAGGAACAGACGGGAAGGGGAATCCCTGCGAGGAGTGGTGACTCGCTGTTCGCTGCAGGGAGAGGATTGGGAACTGAACGATCAGTGGTATGTGATCACTCTCTCAATCAATAGTCGACATGTGACAGCTTCAGTATCACATGTCGGCTATAATTATGGGGTGAGTGTATTTTCCTCTCCCCATAATTCTCCTTTAATGCTCCCTGTCCAGCAGTACATACTTATCTGTTTTCTCTCCCCCAGCACTCTGTTTAGCTGCTGGGAACCAAAGAAAGAAAGCCATGTGTGTGTTCTAAGGTGCTCCAGATGGAGCTCACAGAGGTCTGAGGATTATTTACTGCTGTCATGTGATAGCATTAGGCCAGTCACCAAGTACCAGTGCTGTCACATGAGAAGAAGGGGAGTGAGTCACATGCTCCTCCATATCTAGGAGTGCCCAGTATTATCTTCACTCACAGCATCTGAACACAGCAGCAGGTGGGAGGGAAGGAAAGGTGAGTATCTGCTGCTGGGCAAATAAAGCAAACCTATTGATTTGCCTGGCCACGGGCAAAGCAGATACTTGTTTTAAGACAATATTTGCATGTAAAATTTAGCAATGCAGCCCACTATTTATGGGCCAGAAAAATATACTGCATGTGTTAAAAACAATTTTCTATAGAAAATTTGATTGATCACGGGTCAGGTTATTTTTTGCATGTAATGCTGACATTCAGATGAAGTAATTTCTTTAGTCTGTAGCAATGGACAATAACATTGTAAATAGGCCTTGAAATCTCGGGAAAACCACCTGATGTCAAATCATAGATATTGAGAAGAACTGACGTACACAAGCTGTTTTGACCATGTGGGAAATAGAAAAATAACAGATCATATAAAATGTGGTGCGTGAGCCTAACATAAGGCTGGATTGTTGAAGAATTGTATCCTGCTCATATTATCTTTTATATTGTATGTACAGTGCAGACCTGCATGTCTTTGAAATCCAATGTATTATCTTGTAGACTTCTCCCCTGGCGCTATATGCCTGTAGAGACACAAAGTGATGACTTTTTGTTGCTACTGGCAGATCACTGATGTTGGGTCTAGTGCACAAAGGTATTTGAGGTGCATTTAACATACACTGCCCTGTATTTGCATTGACTTGTATGATGAAATAAAAGAATAGCACTTACTGATTTCAAACTGAACTTTTACCATTCTAAAAAACCCATGTAACAGCCCATTGTGTGGACCAATCAGTGTTTATTACAGGAAACACTGACAACTGCAGTAGTTGGTTGTATAGAGCTTCCTGTAAGACCTTTTTGTAAAGTGATTGCTTTACTCTGAGTGGCACTGCACTAGTTGTGTTTAAAGAAGGGGACACAATAAAGCATTTAGCAAATATTTCTTATAGCCTTCTGTTACCATGACTGGATGCTTTTTCATCCTTTGCTCTATATGATATTCTGACTCTTTGGATAGGACAATCCATTCTTTTTCATCTATGTACTGTATATATACTGTATATATGTGCTGGAGGAATTACCAAAATGTACAAGAAAACTAAAAAAGAAAAGGCAAGAGCATTTTATTTTAAGAATTGCATTATTTGAAATTCAGAAGATTTGTTTGCTTCTCCACTTTTTTTTACTAACTTGGGAAATTAAAAATGCTTTAAGGCTAAAAATTAATATTAATTGCAAAAGTTTTAAAAATGTATGTGTGTGTGGGAATTCTAAGTGTTTTACAAATGGAAACAGTCCTAGGAATTAAACAGTGCAAGATCCTCTGAGGCCAAGCCTAGTATCAGAGCAATAGAGACTGTGTTATATTAACTAGTACCATAACTGCTATGTGTTTTGTGGAAGAAAAATTCTTTCTCACAGTCAATGCCATAGGCCTAATCTGCCTTTTGATCATAGTTAATGTTGGTTTGTCCTTCATCAGAATGGAGAGCAGTTTATTCCTGCCTCTTCTATAGATAAGAGGGTTTTCAATGTCATGTAATGTGGAACATGGAGTCTATAGAAGGGAAGTATTTTCTGTAGACTATAAATTATGGACTGTCAACAATATAGAGTTTGCCTCAGTGAACAGTTTGAATTATGAGCCATAGTTGCTGTAATGGCCAGGTTCCCAGCAAACTTTGCTTCTGCCTTCTGCCAAATTAGGTACCCATAATTCCGGTCCCCTTTGCAAAGTAATGAATCATATACTGTATGTTCAGACAGCATGGATCTTGCTTGCTGCGGAATGCCTCAGTAATAGCTAAGCAATGCCCAGGCAGATCTCGTATATACAGCTTTAGGCAATGCAAATTTGTTATAAGATTGCAGATACACTGTTTTTGTGCCCTGCTATATTATGACAGTCCTTGCATTGTGAGGCCTGTTTATCCAGTAAGTGTTAGCCATGAATGGCTCATTATACTAAACTGGAATATAACAGGTCTGTGAACACATAGCTACACATTCAGCCTTCCTTGAAGCAAACCCAAATGGGTATACCACCTGTCCAGTATGTAGCATTACACCATACTTGGCACACATGTGGCATTTGCACTTTCCTTCATTACCACCCTCCTGCAAGTCCAGTATAAATGAGTTAGGTGCTATGGCTAATGCCCAGGTTTGTACACAATAAGCCATAACTCCAACTCAGTCCACTTGACATAGATTACAGAGATAATTTACATTTAATGTGCCATTTTCTTAAGTAGTTCTGAACTTGTCATTATGCAATGACATGGATTCCATATTCACATCGTGCAGAGCAACCTAAAAAAAAGACCATCTAAGGTCAAAAATATATCAAAATGTAACCTGCTTTTACATGTTGTAATAAACTGGCTTATTCAATACACAGAGCAAGCAACCAGTAAAAACTCACCAACATTCACATTACTTGAAGCCAGAGTACTGCTAGATGGATCCTAGTTGGTTACTCTGGGTACTGCACATTTCAGTTCGGACCATGCACAGTTTTAGAGAATAACCCAATTTTTTGTAAAAGCATATCAAACATGAGTTATTATTACAGGCTAGTTCTGTGATCTGAGCCTTTAGCTACAGCAAACCTGCACAGTAAATAAACAAATAAATAGACCCTAATTGACACCTAGTTATCTATTTTCTAAATTTCAGTTTTTTCGCTTTTGTCATTTTTTTATAGCGCTGTGTTAAAATACAAAGGTACCATTTAAAAATAAATTAATTGATGTGTAAATAAAATCACCATGCTTTGTACTAGAAACATAATTTTACAGTTTAAAATAAATTTGGAAATACCAAAGATTATAATTTTAATGTTGTATCTCTATTAATAGTAATTGTTAAAAATAATAATTGACTTCTTCTGCCTTTAAAGTAAATAAAAAATTAAAGTAGAACACAAGATAAAAATAACAAGATAAAAATAACAAAAACAGCCTTTTGCTGCAATATTAACTGTTAGTCTAGAGATTCCCTGCAGTACTTTCTCTGCCACTAGATGTCCTCAGTCTGATGACCAGCATCTTTAAAAGTACTTACTGTGAGCCCAGGCTGTCTGGGACCTGCCCCAGCCTGTTACTGGACATTGAAAGGAGAACAGTACAATGATGAACTCTCTGTCACTCTATCCCTAGCACTGTGATTTTTGTCAGCACATGAACTGATTGACTCCTTGTACTGATTCTTCCTCTCACACCTCGGCCCTGTTCTACAGGGACTGCAAGAGTTTGATTCCAGGTAAAAAATGAATTAGTGATGATTATATGATATTCTACAGAGCTGCAGTAATTTGGGTCCTTAATATCTGTCTCGAGCTCATGTTTGAAGCCACTAAAATAAAACAAAGCCTTGATTATCCTGAAAACAAAACTATCATAAGTGCTAATAGAGTTGTTACCAAGTAAGTAGTCCAATAGCACAAATGTTAAAGTTGTTCTATAAAATCGTTACCAAATCATTAGTCCACTAGAACCCTGAAACCTGCACCCTTTATTTTGCCCATGCCCCCTACTGACTCCAGTGGTTCATCAAAAATCAGATATTAGTTTTATCAAAAAGTTTTGTCTGTCCAGATTTATATACAATTTTAATCATCCATTCATAGAGATCCTTTAATTAGATTTGATTATTTAAATTGCATTATTCTAAGGTTAGGTGATAGAGGTATTCTGTTGGTTTTAGAGTAATGGATTGTAGACACCAGTAGGTGTAAGATTATACCTTACTTATAGTAGAATTATGACAAAGCCACTGGAGCCCTCTGAAGGTTCTGTGTGTATAAAGTAGGGATGTCCTGATACCGATACTAGTATCAGTATCGGGACTGATACAGGACACTTTCACAAGCACTTGTGAAAATGCCCCGATACACAGTGCCGATAGCGGCGCTTTAATTTTTTAGGTAGCATAAGCCTGCCCAGAGGTACTGTCCTTTTTGTGGTCCTCTGGGCAGCCAAACAGGGACCTCACAGAATCGCCTCCCACAAGCCCACCAGAGACACCAGGCATGGCCACGACAGCGACCGGGCACCACACTCCCACACAAAGCTGACTACCTAAGAGCCAGGTGAGAGACCAGGGAATGGACTCCTGTGGTGAGGGAAGCTGTGACAGGCTGTCTGCGGGTATCATACGAGATGGGTCCTGTGCTCGGTGCATGTTCTCAGCATACTGTGTGGTAAAAACTGCGGTCGGGGTCACCAGCCATTTTAATTGGGGGAAGTGGGATAGATTGGAAGAAGCAGGGGAGAATTGTATCTCTATTTCCGCACTGTACTGGAAGTGTGTACTGTGGATCATTTAACCTATTCAAGTTGGCAGGGGAGAATTGTTGTAACTCTGTTTCTGCAGTGTACTGGAAGTGTGTACTATGGTACTATTTAACCTAGGTTAACTGATCCATAGTACACACTTCCAGTACACTGCAGAAATAGAGTTACAACAATTCTCCCCTGCCAACTTGAATAGGTTAAATGATCCACAGTACACACTTCCAGTACACTGCAGAAATAGGGTTACATTTCTCCCCTGCTTCTTCCAATCTATCCCAATTCCCCCAATTAAACGCAAAGTTATATAAAGTATTGCAGATATGCTGCAATGACTGTGATTGTTTTATAAAAACTGTCACATGTCTCATAGGAATGAATAGTTAGATTGCTATTGGCTAGTTCAATTTGCAATATCCAATAGCAAGCTGGCCATTGGACCAGCCCTCTGCTGCTGTCAATCACTAGAAGAGGACCTGATGGAGAATTTCAGGTCCCCCTCCGCTGATTGACAGCAGCAGTGGGCGGGTGCAATAGCTAGTCTGCTATTGGCTATAGCAAAGTCAACTAGCCAATAGCAATCTAGCTATGCATTCCTATGCTGGGTTGTTTGTTTTTTTTCCTCTGACCAACGGCGGCCGGCGGACCCGACATCGCAGGGCAAAGTTTACTCTGCTAGATCTAGCAGAGTAAACCTTTCCGGGAGAAAATGTTTCTCTCCCGGGTGGCGGGTGCCGCTATCTAATAGCGGGAGACTCCCGGAGCGTCTGGGAGAGTTGGTATGTCTGGATGTCCTTTTAAGAAAAAGTATCAGTAATTGGTATCGGCAGGTACCAGAGGGAAAGTGCTGGTACTTGGTCTTGAAAAGGTGGTATCGGGACATCCCTAATATAAAGGCTTTTTTTTGAAGGTTGATTTTTGCATAGGCCTGGGTGTTCCTATTCCACCTAATGTGACAGTGCCTAAACTTAAACGTAAGTCGCTCACTGTCCCTATACCTCAGAACATTTTAGGAGACTTCTGCAGTGCTAGGTAGTTTTTGCCTACCACAGGTTTTTTTTAAGGGAGGTCAGCCTTTATGAAAAATAAATTACGGATGCCATTTCAAATGAAAACACAATAATAAAATAATTTTACATTTTGTAAAAAAACACTGGTGGGATTTGTAAAATGGTAGGAATCCAATGTATGCTTTTACAGACCCTGTATTCTCATTCTGTCTTACTTTTATTCTGCCAGTGACCGTGTTAGTCAAAGCAATGTATCAGACTTTTCCAAATTTCCCAGAGCCTTTTGACACATGCTTTAGCAGAACAGGAAACAAGACATGCTTAATATATAGACAGAGGATGTTTATGAACTCACTTTCTATGATGGACAGTTTATCATTATGTGCTAAGTTACTCCTATAGTCCTGCTTTTGAGGCTTTTCTGACAGCTGTGGTGGCAGATATTTAAAAGGAAACTAATGCTGACCAATTGTTTGTTTTATATATGTTTTATTGTTTATAAACTGATCATAGATTTTTTTTCATTGTTTGTATGAATCTTTATATTAAAGTAAGCACTTAATCCAGGATGCTTATTTGACATTTTGTAGATAATGCTGTAAACCTCAGCACTTTAGGCTTCATTCACACAATGCGTTTTGAATTCAGCATGTTTGTCTCCAAAAAAAACAATTAGACATTTGTTTTTCCACGCGTTAGCAGCTACAACCACAGTCTTTTGGGGGCAGAATGCGCTTAAAAGAGAACTATGGAGTAAGTGTTTTTTCTCCCAAAGTTCTCTTAAGGGTCACGGGAGGACATAAACTAGCGTCCTCCCGTGACCCAAAGCTCAGTATATCGCGAGCTACAGCTCACGGTATACTGAGACCGCCGCAGCCAGGACTGATCCCGACATTACTGTCAAGATCCACCCAGCTGCATGAGTGACAGCTGGCTCTGCCTATCTAGAGGCAGAGCCAGCTGTACCTGCCCCCTCCCCCGTCCGTTCCTCCAGTCAGCGCTGGAGGATCGGAGCAGGAGGGGGGAATCCCTGCAGGGAGCCATGACTGGAAGTCACGGCTCTCTGCAGTGACAGGATCGAAAAATGAGCGAGCGACGGTGTGTGTTTACTCACTTCCCGATCTATTGAGCCGACGTGTGAGAGTTTCATTGTCACACGTCGGCTCGAACTATGAGGTTGAGTGATTTTCACTCACCTCATAGTTCTCCTTTAAATTGTCCAGAAAAACTTGCATGTATTTTTTGCCACGTTCTACATTTTTGTGCATGCTGAAAAAATCGCCCAGGTGTGGACGAGCCCCATAAGAATGTATTGTGTTTTGGGCGTATATGCGAGGAAAAACGCTAATGTGTGAATGGAGCTCTATGCTAATTTGTTGACTGCTTCTGTCTGACATCCCTATGCAATATGCAATGTTTCATTTTTACCAAACTAAAAATTGATATTTTTAGTTTGGTAAATGTATTAAATGAAGAGAGAAATAAAAAAACTATATATTCACTTCAATGATTTGGAGAAATGTGAACATTAAATAATGTACTCAGCAGCATCCCAGTGGTTGGATAGTCAGGATGTTGGTGCTGCAAGCTGAGAAAAAAGGTTTACAAATGAATATTGTATTTAAATACTGTTTTAATAACCAAAGTGCAGTTTTCTCTTCACTTCCTTTTTTGACACCCATCACCTAAACAGGAAGTGGGGGAAACCTCCCTCATGAAGACATAAATTCCTGACAGAAGTTCAAAGCCTCCTGACTAGAAAATGTGTTTCTTTTTTGTTCATTGTGGGACACTGGATTCATTGACATTTGTGTTATACTGCCACCTACAGGAGGATTTGGACACTAGCAAACAAGTATTTTCTCTGCTGAGAAATTACTAATTGTTTTTCCACCCAATTTTTTTCTTTTTCAAAAGAATTAATCTACACGCTGCTTTAGCCTGTCTCTTATGCAGCTATCCGTACTAGGGATGCATAGATACTTTTTCAGCTCCAAGACTAGACTAGAGAAAAACTAAAAATTTAGATGGCAGCTGTCATTTTTTAGGAGCATTGGCTACGGGGCTCCTGGGATTTGTGCATCCCTGTTTTAATGTATGATTTGTCTTATATAAATACATATATATATATTAGGGATGCACCGATACTAGTATCGGTATCGCTGCCGATACTGAGTATTTGGGCGAGTACTCGTACTTGTAATTCCTCGGCCGGCTTCAGATACTGCGATGGATGGATAATGGGTGCAGGGTTCACTGGCTACAACTGGTCAATAGGTCAGCTTCACACTTCAATTACTTCAAACGGTTTGTAAGTAAGGTACACGGTTCAATGGCAGCAATTGGGTTGTAGGATAGATACACAGTTCAATGGCAGCAATTGGGTTGTAGGCTAGATACACAGTCCAATTGCAGCAATTGGGTTGTAGGCTAAATACACAGTTCAATCGCATCCAATGGATGTAAACTGGAAACACAGTTCAGTGGCATAAACTGATTCAATTGGAAATACTTGCTGTTGAGTTGAGTACTTCTCTGCTGCCACCCGGTGGCCAGACTCTGTAGAGCAGGCAGAAAATGCGTTGGCAGACTGGAAGCAGCTGAATCCGTAGTGGCTGGAGGAAGGAGGAAGCCAGTGATGGCGTGGGGAGGAGCTGTGGAGCAGGGGCACTGACCGGCCCAATCTCTGGTTCTTGTTTGGCGGAGGTTGCGGAGGTACTTGCCTGGCGTCACACACCTTACACAAACACCAGGCAAGTGGCTCCGTCGGCTTAAGAAGAGGAAGGGGCAGAGTCTGATGACGTCATCGGATCTCCGACTTAACTCCCGGACGGCCAGGAGCTGCTGACAGGTGAGTGTGTTACAGTACTCGCTCAACGGCTCAGGTGCCTAGCCCAATACTTCCTATATCAGGAAGTCGGGCAGGGCGTCATTACATGTGACGAGAGAGCATGGAGCCCGGCAGTGTGTAATGACGCACTGACCAGCTTCCTGATTGGTCGGGAAGCTGGCCAATCAGGAAGCCGGACGCAGTGTAATGAAGCAGTGCCCGGCTTTCTAATTGGTCTCATGACGAAGGAGCATGGAGCAGGCTTCCCGGCCAATCAGGAAGCAGGGTGCCGCGTCATTACACGGTGCCTGGCTTCCATGATTGGCCAGCAAGCCGGCTCCATGCTTTCTCGTCACATAGTGACAAGAAGCATGGGACGACTTCCTTGTTAATCGGGAAGCTGGTGGTGAGTCTTTACACACTACCCGGCTTCCCGGCTAATCAGGTAGTCAGGTCGCGAGTCATTACATGCCGCCTGGCTTCCTGAATGGGAACTTCTCTTAAGGGTCAACTCCGAAGGGGTCCCGACCCACAGGTTGAGAACCGCTGGTGTAGATGGACTAGTGGATGTCTCCTATCTTATTTCCAGTATGAGTCTCCTATCAGTGAACTCTTTGTTACAATGTTGGTCTGCAGAACCGGCATGTAAAAATTATTTGCTGTACATGCCCTTCATTGGTGAACTTCTCTTCTGAGCTGCTTTGAACACCCTCATCAAAGATCTTGCTGGAGGTAAGAGTTATCATCTATCCCAGAAAATCGGCCTAGACTTCAAGCTGAGAAGAAACGCTTCATTAATTCATGGTCATAAGGTTCAGATTCCACCTTTTCCTGTCAAGGCGTACTTTACTAAATCTGTGAGTGCTTCCTGGGCTTTTCAACACCAGGCAACTGTTTCCCAAATTTGCAAGCCTGCCATCTGGTCTTCTGTTCACATGTTCTCTAAGTTACCAGTTGGATGTTCAAGCCTCTTATGATGCCAGCTTTGGGTGTAAGATCCTTCCGGTGGCTTTTAAGGTACAAACAGTCTCTAGTCTGCTTGTTATTGAGCTTGTTAGTGTTTTGTTTCTTCTCTGAACTCCAATGGAGAAGTAAAGCCTTAAATGTTTGCACTGAACACCAATGCAAAGTTTGGATTTTGCATTGAGTACCAGTGAAAAGTCTCCAAGTGGAGGCGGAGGTTGTTTTGATACCATAGGTTGAGTGAGCATTGTCACCCTGTAGCAGGTAGTATGTTACTGGCAGAATCACCAGGTAAAAGAAAAAAGCCTAAAAACAGAAAACAAATGCAGCTACCATATCTAAGGCCTAGTAAGCTGCACAATAATAATTAAATAATACGTTTATTTTTTAGTTTAGATCAGGGGTGCCCATTAGGTAGATCGTGATCTACCAGTACCTCTCAAAGCTGATGCTGGTAGATCACAAAGGGTGTGAATGGTGGCCCCTTTATTCCATTTTGGTATATTTATTTAGCTGTGCCCACATGATTACCTATTAGCCTGAGTCTGCTGAGCCAAGCTCACTGACACCTTACTGGTGGTTGAAGTGCTATGTATTACATCAAAGAATATTAGTTTACATAGCCTGCTGCACTACACTGTTTGCAAAATACAGCAAGGTGAGCCAAGAGAGAGAGCGGGGAGAGACAGACAGGAGAGAGAGCAAGGAGAGACAGCCAGGAAAGAGAGAGAGGAGAGACAGCCAGGGGAGGGAGCAAGGAGAGACAGCCAAGAGAGTGAAGAGAGACAGCCAAGAGAGTGAAGAGAGACAGCCAGGAGAGAAACGAGCAATGACAGCCAGGAGAGAGAGTGAGGAGAGACAGCCAGGAGGATGAGCAAGGAGAGACAGCTAAGAGAGAGAGCGAGGAGAGACAGCCAGGAGAGAGAGAGGGAGGGTTTTATTTTTGTTGGTAGATCTCATGTAGCTCGTCATTTGAAAAGTAGATCTTAACACAAAAAATTGTGGGCACCCCTGGTTTAGATGCATTTTCAGATGTGTCACAAACACTGGAGAATAAGAGAAACTGACTATGACAATCTGATCAATTCTGATGCCTGAGACATGGCATCCTTGCAGTCAAACTCACTTCAAGCAACCTAGGGGCTTACTTGGGCATGTGCATAATTCTTCTGACTTTAATTTCTAAATGATCTGAAAAGCCATGTTTGAATTTTAAATTGGGCGGTATAGATGTCAGTTGTGTTTATTGCTGCTTTTGCTATGCTTTTATTCCTCGTTACACGTTAGGTGTAGGGCAATGTGAACTGAAGGGAAATGTAAGTTACATATGTCTAAACCATTTAAAATAATGGCATATTAAATACAAACCATTTTTTCTCTGAAAGCATGCCAGTTTATTGTTTTTTCTGATTCTAAAATCCCATGTACTCTAACCCTAATGGTACCAGAGTACCTAGTTCTTTACCAGCAAGGTACTACTATCCCAAGAGAGGTCTGTTATGCCATTAAGTGCTGTTACTTGCTCACAAATCTTAAGGGCTTGGTTATCACTGTTGTCTGAGTGTGATACGGTTGTATCCAGAGGGCGTTCCCTTTAAAGGAAGAGAGAGACTGAACCTGCAAAGGCTAATTGGAAATAGTTGCCCTGGTGAAATACATTGCCATTTGGCCTTGTTGTTGTTGTTTTCCCTTTGACGTCTACAGTAAATACCTGTCATAAATCAGTATATTTTTCGACCCTTCAATGCCACCGAATAACACATAACTCGCATACACATGACATCTGGCAGCTGCCATATTACAAGAAACGGATATTATTTCACCTTTGCTCTTGTGACAAGATCTACATATTAGGCACTGACTCTGTGAATTGATGTTGGCTTCTGGGTCTCTGCAGCATATGTTGCCAGAGAGGCCAGGTAGCAAGATGTTTTAATAGGTTTCAAAACAACATGTTAATTTATGCAAATATATTCTCAACAGGTAATTAACCTCCTTGCCTTCCTATCTGTGTCTTTTTTGTAAGTTCTTTTTTCAGCATGTACCTTAAGGAACCTCTCGTTGATTATTACATGTGCGGCTAGATAATAGCAACTATGTTTTTGAAAGGTCAGACAAATAAGTCATGTAGATTTTATTCAGCTGTAATTAATGTAACTCTTTAAATGTGTATGCACTTTTAGCAATAAATAGCGCGTCTATTCAGCCTCTTTAGGAGTTAATATAGCACTAGCTGATCAATGATAGCTAGAGGCGAACCACAATAAATAGAGCTTAATGTACATCACTGTGTGTAGCATAAGACACTTAAAACTATTGTGTATTTGTGCTCTTCTAATTACCTCACTGTTTCATTATATAACAGAACAGACACCAAATCAGTTCTTTCATTACACTAGCCTTTTATGTGAATCAAAGGCTTAAACATTTATATGAAGCAATGTCTTTTTTTTCAGCTGATTCAAGCTGTGTGCACATATCTTTAGTGGGTCTGAACAGAAATAACTTTAGCACATTTAGAAAAGCCTTGATCCCATAATTAGTTCATAAATTAGTTCATAAGCCAGTAATGCATAATAATCATCCTATTCTCAGGCCTAGTACTGAAATAATATTGTATCTGGCAAATCACAGATCAGCTACAAAGATTAGTGACATAAAAATGATTGAGTATTAATACAGATTTGCTGAGAACCAAATATGTGAAACATAAAGAGAAGTGGAATCATTCAGTGAGCTGTTAATGCTATGCAACAAAAACTGCAAAAGGGATAAACTCCACTCTTAAATTTACCATAATCTGAGTTCTGTGTAATTATTATTATTATACAGGATTTATATAGCGCCAACAGTTTGTGCCAATAATAATAATAATTATTATACAGGCTTTATATAGCGCCAAAAGTTTGCGCAGTGCTTTACAATATAAGGAAGACATTACAATACAATTCAAGACAAGATAGTAAGGAGGGCCCTGCCCGTGAGGGCTTACAATCTAAAGGGTATCAATTATAGCAAGACTTCACAGATCTTCTCCCATATGGGATAGGTGTGCCTGCTTCCAGAAGCTCTGCTGTATACTACCTCTCCCTTGCACACTGCATTATCACCAATTCAGTTCAAACTCCCAAGACATTTATAGATTTTGGCAGATTATGGCATTAACTTCAGGAAATCCATGAATTACTTTCTGTAAAATTCTAAACCCTTCAGGTCTAAGTGCCCATTCACACTATTTTACTGCATTAGTGCATGCTTGTCAATGAACGTTATATTAAAGGAGAATTATGGGGTAAGCTGTCACAGGTCGGCTCTATCCTCCGATCCTCTCCATGCAGAGAGCGCTGACTGCCAGTCACTGCTGCACGCAGGGATTCCCCCCTCCCCTCTCCGTTTCTCCAGCGCTGACTGGAGAAACGGATATGGGAGTGTGTGGGCACCACTGGCTCTGCCAGCTGTCAACTAGCCAGCAGGATGGATCCCCACAATATTGTCAGGATCCGTCCTGGCTGTGGCGCAGCTCTGCGCACGAGACATACATCGGGCAATAGCCCACTATATACTGAGTTATGGGTCACCAGAGGACATTAGTAAATGTCCTCCTGTGACCCTGAAGAGAACAATGGGCAAAAAAGGTTCCTGCAGTGATTTTATCGGCTGAATATATATATTGGCTAAAATATGGTACATGAGCAGATCTCATATAAAGGAAGTATGGTCTTTAGGCTAGGGTTAGATATGAAACATTATGTGAGATACATAAATCCATGGATAAACCTGTAGCTTGACCGGTAATCCTAAGAAGATCACTGCATCCACGCAGGGCCTTATTTAGACATTATGGTGTCCTAATCACCATAACAGCACCCTTTTGTAAAAGGTTAGACCTTTGTGGTGAGCTGTTTGGGGTTTTTTTTGGGGGGGGGGGGGGGGGGGGGTAAACACAAATTTTAAAATGAAG
>NW_017308239.1:0-31646 GCF_000935625.1 Nanorana parkeri | reverse complement strand
GGGGGCAGGGGGCTAAAACCTAATTATAGAATGCAGTATTGAAGGAAGCAGGGAGAGATGATTTGTGATCTATAGTGAGATTTCTGATTCCTCTTACAGTAACATTCTCTTCACCCCCTACCCTGCTGAATTCCTGCTGAATCTATCTGTCTGTCTGTCTGTCTATCTTTGTTTATTTAGAAGTGTTTCCTTACTGCTTTTACATTTTCCAACATATTTAGTTATTTTTGTCCCATTACAATAAAATGGCTCAGCAAATCCAATGGAGCTACATCAAAGACAGATTTACCTTTTCCCTGGATGAGAGTTCTGCCCATCTGTATGTACTGTCTTCGTCTTCTAATGTATAGTGGTTTTATATAAATGTTCTTTATTTATTAGTCCAGAATAAAGAAAAATGTTTTCAAAGGTAAATATAAAAAATAATGATTATGAATATTATGCAGTCATCTGTCTAGTCAGCAGGTGGACCTATAGGTTCCTTTTCATATGCTCTCCTTTGTCTACTTACTACCTGACATTGGCACAGCTTAAAAGCTTACATTTCCACTGTCTTCTCATGTCCATGTTGCTCAAAGCCCAAATACAGCCTTAACTTTATTGTTGGATAGAAAAGGTTTGAACCTTTTGTTCATTTTTATTTTCCTATATGTAAAATTTCATTTTAAAGGGTATTTGTAATAACAGTAGTAAATATTTTGTGTGGCATTGCGGTATGTTGTACTTGAATAGTACAACTTGTAACCTCACAAACAGATAAGTGTATGCTTGTTTAGAAGGTGTATGTTTAGAAGGTGTATGTTTAGAAGGTGTATGTTTAGGGCACATTCTAAAAGGCTTCAGCAGAAACATAAAAGAGCTGATTGCCATGCATGGCTCACAAGCCACTGGAAGGGGACACTAGTTTATCACATTGTTTATTGAAAATACAGTATAAGTATTATGCAGCAAACTCCCCATTAGGCGGCATTCGAGCAACCAGCACTCTCAAGCAACCGCCAAAAAAATGAAGGACCTAATATGTCGTTGCTGGTGGCTTGAGGCACACTAAAAAAATGGCGGTTGCTTGGTGCACACTAAAAAATTTAATTCGCATTTATTTGCTTGAGAGTTACTATTAACTCTCAAGCAACCAGAAACTACTATTATCCGGCAACTACCAATCCCCGTGGGTGCCGGATAACTGGGAGTTTACTGTACAGTTTTTTACATGTACAGTGTATCTCTTAAAGTGACATTAAAGTATAATTTGCCCCCAACCCCCGCCATATTAGTGTAAGGACTTACTTTAAATGATGTCTCTTGATCCGATCATCTTCTTCTTTAGTGTAGTTTTCAGCTGTCCCTACCGCCCTGGTTCCGGTCTCCGATCCAAAGCTGACTCCTCTGTGCTAGCTGGCACTTCCTGTCCCACGGAGTCTGTGCGGGTGCACGCTGCTGCATAGACTTACCTTGTGTCCCTTCTCGTCTCCCGGCCAAAGATCTGAACTGTGCATGTGCCCGCCCCAAGATCCTTTGTGGCCGCCGGGACGCTTCAGATGTTCGGACGGGAGCGTGCGGCGAAGACACAGGTAAGTTTTAACCCTTTGAATTTTTAAAAAATGTTTTTGCATATATTTACTGCTTGCTAGCCATAGATATATGCAAAAAACGGCTGAGGGTTTAGTAACCCTTTAAGCCAATCTCTGTTTTTCTCTAACCCACAGTTAATGTGTAAAAATGCACTAAATATTTAAAACTGGTATGCATGTGGTATATTGTATACTGCAATGCAGTAGATGCTAATTATGTTAGTGTTTAAATGACTTGGTGTCCTTGCTGATGGACAGAATTATAGCTGAAGCATGCATAATGAAAGTTTAACTTTTTAAAAAGATGACCTTTGTTGTAGCTTGTCATCATTATGCTGCCACCAACAATACTACTAAGCCAATTACTGACTGTCCAAGGCTATGATTTCCCACATTCTTTTTCCTTATTAATAATAATGCTCTATAAGGTTCAACCAGAGTAATGGAGCTAAGAAATAATGATAGAAATGGGTAAACTTTGACTCTTCTTTTACCAGAGGAATACAAACAGATTTGCTGGTATCCCTATATGAAGTGTTTGTTTTTCTGTTTTCCTTCTGTGGATGTTGTTTATATGCCTGCCTGAAATCACATCAAACAGTCCTTTCACTACTGAGACCATGCAGCATACTATGTATTGAAAAGCTGTTTTATACATGAGATGCCGCAAATCGTAAACAAGTCATACCTAATAGAGTTTAGATCTTTAGGGCCCATTCACACCCCTGCATTTTTTTTTCATATTTGTTGCAATGTGTTTTCATACCATGCAATATGCCCTGGAAAACACAAACAAATGCAGCAAGCTGGATTATTATAAAAGCTTACCGCGCTAAAGCATGTAGTTGTGAACTATTCCTTATAGCAGCCAGACAGGCTGCATTGAAGGGGAAATAAGAGGCTTAATTTATAAAGGGTTTTATCATTTTGTTTCCATTTGCTTTTTAAGCAAACAATTTAAAATGTTTTTCTGTTCAGATGATTAGGTATCATGATCACTAAGTGCCTGCCACTCTTGCAGCTCCAGGCCCTGGGTTCAAATTCCACGTGGAACACTGTCTGCATAGGTTTGTGTATACAAAATATACTGGTAGGTAGACATGTGCACTGCCAAAAAATTCGTTTAGTTTCGTTTCGTTTTAAATTCGGATTTGTGTTATTTCGTTTTTCGGGATTCGGGTGTGAAAGTCAATTCGGATTCGGAATTCGGATTCGGACGAAATTCGGTAGCGGTAGTTCGAACGTTCGTTTCGTTTTCTGTTCTTATTCGTTTCTTATTCGTTTCGTATTCGTTTCGTTCGTTCGTTTGCAGCAAAGTGACATTTGAAGGGGGAAAAATATTTTTCTCCTTCTCTAATGTCACTTTGCTCCAACGAACGAAACGAATAAGAACAGAAAACGAAACGAACGTTCGAACTAACGCTACCGAATTTCGGAAATGGAAATTCGAATTTGTTTGCATTCGTTATGTCTGTAATTCGGAATTCGGATACATCCGAATGTCCGAATTTCCGAAAATTCGTCCGAATTTCGATTCGGAACGAAACGAATCGCACATGTCTACTGGTAGGTATAACAGTACCCCTCCAATATTGTCACTAGCATTAAGCTGGCCATACATTGTAGTTTTTTCTCATACAGCCCATGGGAAAATACACTTGATTCCGCCATTAATGCTAAGTAGCATGGATTGGGAAATCCCCCCTGCTGGGCTATTGTATTCTGACAGCAGCAGATGTGCCACTGCCAGAATACCTGAACAGTGACTGCAGCTGATTGACTCATTGATTGAGTCATTGTTTGTCCAAGAAACAGAGGGGGCAGCACACTGGTTGAATTTCGACCAGTTTACAGCCAGCTTTAGTGTGGTAGTGACATTAGATTGTAAACTCCTTCTAAATTAGGACCCCCAGCTGGAGCTCCTCCCACCGGACCAGCGCTGACCCGTCGCTGCTCTCCCGCACAGCGCTGCACATGTCGAGCAGTGAGTGAGCGCAAGAGGGGTCCATATTAAGCAGAGGATAATTGTAAATCCATTGTCTGCAGTGTATTAGCAGTGTGTACCCTATATGTAGCACCCCAGCTGGAGCTCGTCCCACCGGACCAGCGCTGACCTGTCGCTGCTCTCCCGCACAGTGCTGCACATCGTGAGCAGTGAGTGAGGGCAAGAGGGGTCCATAGTAAGCAGAGGATAATTGTAAATCCATTGTCTGCAGTGTATTAGCAGTGTGTACGCGATATGTGGCACATATAGCGCACATATAGCGTACACACTGCTAATACACTGCAGACAATGGATTTACAATTATCATCTGCTAATATGAATGTATTAAATGATCCATAGTACATAATATGTAGTTGTACTATGGATCATTTAACCCATTCATGTTAGCAGGGGAGAATTGTAAATCTATTGCTGCAGTGTACTGTACATGCTCAGTACACATTCCCAATTCACTGCAGCAATAGATTCACAATTCTCTCCTGCTAACATGAATAGGATAAGGGATCCATAGTAGAACTACATGTTATGTACTATTATGTACTATGGATCATGATTTAACCTATTCATGTTAGCAGGGGAGAATTGTAAATCTATTGCTGCAGTGTACTGTACATGCTCAGTACACATTCCCAATTCACTGCAGCAATAGATTCACAATTCTCTCCTGCTAACATGAATAGGATAAGGGATCCATAGTAGAACTACATGTTATGTACTATTATGTACTATGGATCATGATTTAACCTATTCATGTTAGCAGGGGAGAATTGTAAATCTATTGCTGCAGTGTACTGTACATGCTCAGTACACATTCCCAATTCACTGCAGCAATAGATTCACAATTCTCTCCTGCTAACATGAATAGGATAAGGGATCCATAGTAGAACTACATGTTATGTACTATTATGTACTATGGATCATTTAAAGTCACCTGTCCCTTTAAGAAAAAGTATCAGTAATTGGTATCGGCAAGTACATGAGGGGAAGTACTTGGTCTTGAAAAAGTGGTATCGGGACATCCCTATAAGTAACACTTATTTGTTTTCATTGTTTGGTTTGTGAGTTTTAGCTGAATTGCAGCTGTTTTGTTGTGTGAAATGAAGATTTACTAAAATATATATAGCGCAATCATATTTTGATTGAAGATTTGCTGACAACATTCCTGAGATATAGTCATCTGCCACTACTTGGCATAAATGAGCATTGGCTTAGGGGAATACAACTGTTAAATGCAGAAACAAGAAACTCAAGTTAGTAATTGAGTACAATCTAAATGTCTTTATCCTTCATTAAGGGACACAGGATTAGTAGAATTCTGAGGAAATTCTGTTATACTGCTGCCTTTAGGAGGAACTGGACACTGGCAAACAAAAAAAAGCTGTTGGCAAGCCAGGTATAACCCCTAGCATTCCCATAATGCTTCAGTTTTTGCTGGACTTCCTTTATCCTTGGATAAAAGTATACCCATTTTTACTAGACATTTTTTCGTTTTTATGAAGATTATTTTTTTTCCCGTCAAGATTCGTTGCTATGCAGAGTTGAGCTCATATTTCAGCAATCTGGATCAGCTAATGCTAAGCACTGGCTTGGAAGTCATATGCATACCCTGCTATAATGAAGATGTAAAGTCTGCCTGTTATATAAACCTTGGGCACTGCACTCTGCTTGTAGCAGCCCCAGACACAGAGCCCTCTACGGGTTCAGGGCCGTGAGACAGCCTCTGGTGTGAACCTGATCCCCGATGACCATCTTGGTAGAATGCCCACTTATGGGACACAGAATCCCTAAAATGTGAGATGTTCACTAGATTCTGCATGTGGCACTCAAGGTGCTTTCAAGGCCTATGCTAATGGTAAGTTTGGGTTTTGCCCAATATGAGCATGGCAAACTATTATTTGTGTGTCATGCTAAATCTCCCTGTAGGGGTTAATGCACTAGAGACAAAATTGCTGGGTCAATAATAGTTGTGTCACAGGTGGACTTACACTGCCTCTTCTCATCTTTCACTAGTTTTTTCCACTGCTCTTATTGCAAGGGTCAAGGGTTTACCTTAGATTGGCTTTGCTGCTGCCTAACAGTGATGAAGTCACCTTCGGTCAAAAAAACCTCCCTTGCTTTCAACAGCTGGTTTGTGAGCACCCAAAATCCTTCTTGGTGATTCCACACATTGACATACTTGCAGTATGTCGGATCATCACCAGATGTGGTGGGAACACCAGATGTGGACCTTTTGCTTCCAAAGGATACAACACACTGGATAGGTTTGTCTCCAGATACAGATATCCTCTGTTTGTAGCAGTGGATGCTTTGGAGTGTGGGGTCATTTTAACCTGATTAATAGCAAAACAAATGATTATCCGCGCTATAGTGCTCTACCCCAATCTCCTCAAAAACACCCTATTGACAGCTGCAGAGATAGAGAGAAGCTATATAAACTTCTCCCACAATATATTAAAGACACTGCGCTATCTCTAATATTATAAAACTCTAAGTGCATATACTTAGTGACAATTATACAACATGTTCACTCCAACTTATATATAGTCCATATAAAAGTATTCCCAAAATTGATATGATTCAAAATAAATGTGATGAAATCCTTGGGTTCACTTTCTTTACATCAGTGAGTCAAATAATCGTTGCATATAAAGTTCCACAATCACTCATGACTTCTGTGCTTCAATTCCTCGTCAATTAATCACCAGTGATCCACCTCCAAGTGCACAAACACTAGCACACTCACCAGATAATTCTGACCACCCAGTGGTCTTCAAATGCTCTGCAAAATTCTCTGGTGTCCGATGTCTCCATCTCCACTGAATCAGCAACAGCTGAAAATGATGAGTCTGCCCGATGTCTCTCCCAAATCTCTCTTATCCACTCAAAAATAGAAAATCAGGATGGCACATAGTGTAAAACTGCTAGATGATAGTTTATTTATAAAAATCAGAACACTTACATTTAAAAGAGTTTTTCAGCGCTGTAAAAACATAAAATCGGCTTGTATGAGCTCAGCTCTGTCTCCTCCACTCCATTCACTAGCGTCAGCGTGTAGCTCCTCCCCTATGTGTTTCGTCCAATGGACTTTCTCAAGGGTAGCATACACACTGACTCTATCTCCTTTTATATTTCCCAGATACCACAGATACAAACCCAGATACCACATTTACATACCTAGATACCACATTTGCATACCCAGATATCACATTTACATATCCCGATGGTAGTTTCCTTTGGTCCGTATATACGAATCTACCATATCTCTATTACCTAATGTGTATATTATAAAATCATTAACTAAAAACATCCTACTATAAAAACATGTATAATATTAGATTCAAGATCTACAACCCCCTAGATGGTACTATAGGTCATTGGGATCTTAAGGCTCATAAATAAATTAACATAAATTAGCATTAACCCCTCATGATAGGTATTCAAATTAACACATATTCGTTATCTTACAGTCAACACTATATGTCATTGGAAAAAAGTATTCCCAAAATTGATAATCATATCAATTTTGGGAATACTTTTATATGGACTATATATAAGTTGGATTGAACATGTTGTATAATTGTCACTAAGTATATGCACTTAGAGTTTTATAATATTAGAGATAGCGCAGTGTCTTTTGTTTAATATATTAACCTGATTAATGCCTTTTCTCCACTGAAGCTCTTTCTTCGTTTTCCCTACGGGATCGAGAGGGAGAGTATGCTGATGATTCTCATTGCATTGGTTTGGCCCAGACAGATGTGGTACTCAGAGTTCACGAGTCTCAAAGCAAAACACCCTTTGAGCTGTTCCATGTAGTATGCATCTTCTGTCCCAAGGACATTTTACCAACCTGTTTCACAGTTACTAGCATTGACAGCATGGCTGTGGAAGCCCAGGTCCTGAGAGATAGGGGTCTATCTGATTCTGTTATTCCTGTGCTCCTAAACGATAGGAAATTCACATCACCCAAGTTTTATCATCACACTTGGCAAGCACAATTCGCCTGGTGAGAGGCAAGAAAATTTCATCCCAGGAAATACTCTGTGGTATGACTCCTGACCTTTCTCCACTGCAGTCTGGAAAAATATTTGGCCTGAGTACCATCAGGGGACAAATCTCAGCTCTTCAGATTCTTTTCCAAAGAAAAGAGATATTCCTTTGTCAGCACTCAATAACAAGGTTGCTTTCCCCATTGCCTTCACTTCTGCGAGGCGAGTTTCTGAATTTGGGACCTTGTCTTGTAAAGAACCTTTTCTTATTCTGCACAAACACATGGTTGTCTTGAGGCATAGGCCCTCATTTCTCCCTAGGGTGATTTCTTCCTTTTACCTTAATCAGGGCATTGTACATTCGTTCTTTTCTCCTGCTATAGTACATTCCAAAGAAATTTCCCTCCATTGCTTGTCGTGTTTATCTCAGCTGCATCTTCCTTCAGGCAGATTGACTCTCTTTTGTCATCCCTGAAGGTCCCTGTAAGGGACAACCTGCCTGTTGTTCCACTATTTCTATGGGGCTTTGACAGGTCATCATACAAGCCTAAGGTTCCACCTTTTTTGTCACAGGACACTCTACTAGATTAGTCAGTGCTTCTTGGGCTTTTTGTTATTAGGCATGTGTTCAGATTGCAAAACCGCCATCTGATCTTTTGTTCAAACCCTTTCTACGTTTTACCAGGTGGATGGTCAGGCCTCTGCTGATGCAAGCTTTGAACGTAAGGTCCTTCAGTCAGTTCTTTGTGCTGCAGGCAGCCCCCAGTTTTTACTAGTTTATATGGGCTGTTAGCATTTTTTGTTTGTCTTGCTGCCAACCCATGAGTTGGACATCCCAGTTGCCTCAGAATTCTACTCATCCTGTGCCCCTTATTGAACAAAAAAGTAAACAGGATTTTTGGAACTTGCCATAAAATCAATTTCTTAAAGTTCATTAAAGGACGTAAGTCCCACCCCTCTGTGTATATGATCTTCTCCTAATACTGCTTTTTTTAAAATATGAAGTATCATAGGAGTGGGATACACAGATTCTGTGTCCCTTAATGAACTTCAAGAAACAAATTTTACTCTGAGTACAAAAATCCTGTTTAACACTGTACATTTTCCATCACAATAGTAAAGACAAAGGTTAAAAAATGTTTATTAGAAATTAGATAATGATTTGATATTGTTTCTATAGTTACTCATTACACAGTCATCGGTAGTAATGCAATCTTTGACCCAGTTCATAGGTATTTGTGTACATCACAGAACAAAACATTGAAAGGGAAAACGAAGGTAGGATGAATGCACCCAAAAGCATGCTGCATTTTGCATTTACACAAGAACTTTGAAATGTTTCTATTTGTAACTCTACAAAGACTGTAGAGGCATTATTAGCCTACAGTATATTCTGATCTATGTATGCAACATTTATTTTCTTCTTTTTCTCCATTTACTTTATTCGCCACTTGATAAATAGATGCACTCATTTCTGCATGTCTAAGATGACTCAGTCCTTCCTGGATGCAACTCTTATAATAATTAGGGCCATAAATAAGACAGCACAGTGGTCTGAAAATGGGAGATGTGATGGGTGAAATGTACTTCATGTACATTTCACAGATGATACATTTGAGAAAGGACACTTTTCCACTTCTGCGCCTTAGGTACTCTACAACACAGTTTAAAGAGACTCTGTCACCATCTTAAAAAATTGCATGTAAAAGCAAAGAAAAACTGACTTACAATTTGCATATGAGCTTGCTAGGGAATAGTGGAAAGTGTTAATTGTCTAGCACAGCCCCCTCCCTCCTTGAACACCTTAGCCCTCTTCTTTTATAAATACTGTCTGAGCTGTCCCAGCTCCTCCACCTCTTCCCTTACCTCTCTACATAGTGTCCAAGTATGAATGGGTCCTGGCTAGGGATGATCTACAAACTTGTTTGCTCTGTGAAATTTCCAATTTCATATTTGCTGAAATTTTACCAAAATTGCCTCCAAATATTCATTGCAGCACTGCAAGGTGATTTAGAAAAAAGAAACTTGTTTAAAAACTCATTGCTGACTGGCAGGCCATAGTTGTGTCAATGTTCTGTCCATTGTGTACACAACAATGGCATATCACCCCTCCCCTGCACTCCTGCTGTGATGAGCCATTGTAATATATGAAAAGGCATTTATCAGCTGGCCATTGAAACATTCCAAATGTTTATTTAAAAAATGGGACATCACTTCATGTCCCATTATTTATCAAAACCCATGCATGAATCGGTATGTCCTCAAGTGACCTGCTAATTCAGGAATGGGTTGTGTGTGAGTAAGTAGTAAGTAGGTAGCCTGGCCCTGTAAGGATAACTGCGGTAAAAGAAGAGTTATCCTTTAATGTTTTTAAGTTAAAAAATGAATCAGTGCTCCTATTGAAAAAAAAACTTGAAAGTTTGTAATAGCGTAATATGATTAATCTTGCCATATAAAAATACATGGACACTTTTCCAGCTGTAAGTGACAGAACCAGAGAACTTATCGTTCAAATAAATAGCGTAATGTTTCTCTCAAATCTGTGAAATGCTGTAATAAGCTTACGCTTGTAGCTATTTTTTTTTCAGCTCAAAGGCTGCTCATACTCCTACAACACACAGATACAATAACTAATGCTTGTAATTAACTTGGACCAGATGCAAAAAGCAGTAAACCTATTTCACTTTAGTCTGTAGATACAGCTGTTTACAAAGCTTCACTGTAGTAAGAAGGATCTTAAATTTCCTGTTGTGCACAACGGATACTTATCAGGCTCTATCACTGGTGTAAGGGAAATTAGGGTCATGGTCTAATTTGTTTAAAAAAATGCTGGAAACCCTTTATATCTTTGTGACAGAATAAAAACCCTAGCACGTTTGTGAAAAGAGATAAAAATAACTAGGATATTTATGTGCTGTCTATGAAAAGTAGAGAATTGGACCTATGTGTGAAGTGTGGGAGGGAGGAAGTTAAAAAATATGAACTATATTTAGACAGTAACCACTTGGATTATTTCCAGGCTTACGGAGAAATTGCAGCACTTGAGTTAGAGATAAATACAACCTACTTAAAATCCCTAATGATAAACAGACAGAGAATGAATGCAGGAATGTGACAAGAATAGAAACATTTTGCCATTCACGGAACATCTCTCTGCAAACAATACATCTGTGCACTCCACATTCATTTTGAAGCTCAGCAGCCATTTTTTGTAAATCTTCTTTTTTCAGTATTACACTAAGTGCCCTAGTTACTGTATGTCTACTGTATGTCTACTGTATGTCTACTGAGAATGTCCAAAAAGGCAGAAATACAAATTTAAACTCACATTTGATAAAAGAAAAGAACCACAAGATTTTTTAAGTTTGGCGATTTTAATTGTTTATGCTAAAAACAGAGGCGTAAAGTGAAACTGCCGAAATTATGGACAAGCAGTTAAAAATACCTAAAAACGTGTTTTATGTATTTTTTACCAAGCAGTAGAAGAGCTTTAAAACAAAGTGGCCCTGTGAGGCTCCAAAACATTGCATCCATATGTCATGCTGAAGGAATACAAATAAAGATGATATTCTGAAGCAGAATGGTGTGCGCACAACATATCTTCTAGATTGTATACTGTGGCGCCATCCACCAGTTGTTCCAGGACCCCTTGAATTCTGGGATACATCGGTACGGTGTGCGAAGGGTATATTACTAAGTAAGTATAGGAACGCCACCAGTGCGACAAAGACATAAATGTCAGTGAAAATCCATTTATTGATGTCAGTCAATACTCAAAGTGTCATTTAGATCAGGCCTTCTTAAACTTTCTCCACTCATGACCCCTTTTTGGCCGAGGAAATTTTTAAAGGACCCCAACGTTGGTCGGTGTCTCCCCCCTAGCGCAAGTTGGTGTCTCTCTCTCTCTTCTCTCCCCCCTCCTCTTCTCCCCCCCAGCGTCGGTCAGTCAGTACTACTAAGCCCCCTCCCCCTCCTTACCTTTACATCCAGCAGCTGTGCTACACTGCTGCTGGGTTAAAGAAAGTTCAGTCAATGTTAAAAAAAAAGAACCTTCCTGCGCACACGTGCTCAGGAAGGTACCAAGTGCACAGGGGGGGGCCTTAAAAACTACACTACACTGCAAATTTTACATTAAATTGAAACAAAACAATCTAGCTTGGTGCCCAGACCTCCTCGGCCGCCTGAGCCCCTCACACTAGTACCGGCCATACCCCCTGATGGCGGTCCTAGCCTGGTACTCAGATCGCGACCCCCCTGTTCACTTGCGGGACCCCATATGGGGTCGCGACCCACACTTTAAGAAGCACTGATTTAGATGACACTTTGAGTATTGACTGACATCAATAAATGGATTTTCACTGACATTTAAGTCTTTGTCGTGCTGGTGTGCTGGTGCGCTGGTGACGTTCCTATACTTACTTATGCTGAATGCGGCGCCATCCGCGGTCACTGCGAGCACCCTCAACTAACACTTGGGAGTTCCGGTAAAGAGTGCTACAGGTCCTTGGACTCGGGGATATTACTAATACGCAACCAAACAGACACAGCAAGGCGAGTCATTCTCCTCCCTGCTCCTCCTTCCTACGCCTCCCTTTTCCAAGTTAGTAGATGGACAGTTGCTGGAAATTGATCTGTCCCTGTCTGTCTGTGATCTTCTACTGGACAGGAAGTTCAGGGAAGCTGAGCTGAGAGAGTTGAAGCCAGATGTTTGGAAACATGATGACTGTAAATGCTTGGGCAAAAATGTAAATAAATACTTAACTATACTAATAGTTAACGAGAAGGAACCCCTGCCCCTGGTAATGGCCACAGAAGATGTACAGACCCAGGAAATCAACCACAGGGATGCCACCATTGGAGTCAGCAAAAACTGTCAAGTGGATAATTTTTTATGTTTTCCTTCCTAAAGAGTTATGTAACAGAAAAAAATGTATAATAGACATGTGGTTTACAACATTAAGGGGTCTATGTATACAAACACAAGATCCACACATTTTTTCTAATTGGACAATTGGAGTTAGATTGGATCCTTGGTGAAAGTTGTATAAATCTTGTGTGGAAAAAAGAAATTATGAATAGAGCCCTTAGTGTCTTTTTTTCTCAAATTGATATATTTTGGTAGATGTTTGAGAGTTAAATCACCTTGCAGTTTTTCTATCTCTTGCACCTCTATTGGAACAATATCTATATGTGGTGGCTGGTTTTACACACATGCAGTAGTCATTATGAAGTTCTCACTTTATGTATAGAGAATGAAAAATGAAGCACAGTAATAAGCAAAGGATGACAGGAACATCTAAAACCTCCAGGTGGACAGGAACAATGTTGGGAATTGCGGCAAGGAGCTCTAGCTGTTGGGGGATTGGAAACATATAAGAAGCCGCAGGTTGACTCAGTTGGCCAGGCCTCCTTTGGGCGAACTGACCCTTTGAATGTGACTATATTTCCAGGACTTTATTAATTTTGTATACTGTATTTAATATTGTTCTGTATTAAAGCTGAATTGTATTCAACATAATAGATAAAATTAAAGTGGACCTTTACCCCCTTTCACTATAAAGCACATCAGTATGCAGGTAAGCATGCTGATATGAAATCATCTTACATTTATTAGTTAAACAAACATATTTCTATTTTACTTACAATTATTGCTTTTCCACTTCCTGGTCCTCTTGGGAATTAGTGATGTAATGTGCCCAAGCGTTGCATCCTGGAAAAATGACATCAGCAGTGAATTGCTGGGAAATCTCATTTGTAATCTTGTGAGATCTCAGGGAAAGGGATTTTCCTCCCCTGAGATGATGTGCATGGCCACATGTCCTAGTTACATGTGCTAGAGTTCCAGGAAGTAAAGGGAGATCTAGTAACCTGCCCTTAGTAAAAATGGCCACTGTGAGGAGAATGGGGAGGGAAAGAAAAATAAGGTATATAAAGAATAAAGAACCTGCAATTATCTATTATTATCTGTTTGTAGATTGACATTACTAAACATTTCTAAAGGTGTCTTTGTTGTTATTTGAGATTTTTATTTTATTTTAAGAAATGGGTTAAGTTCATCTTCAATGCAGCTCTGTGATTATTAATACAGCTTTAAATGTATTTATTTAAATGCAAGCAGTGTAAGTACCTGAATCTGACCTGGTATCAGCCTCTTGCAGCTTCCATTCAGCAGATTTGATGTGTGAGAGGAAAAGCAGTACAAGGAGACAATCAGTTTGAGTGCTGACAATCAAAGAGCATTCTGATAGAAGACGAGGACAGACTGTAAGGGAGATGGGCTCATCCCTGTGCTGCTTCTCACTTCACTGTGCACTCACAGGCTGGGCTCAGAGGAAGTCGGTTTAATTAGGCTGGTAATCAGAATGAGGGAATCGTTTGAAATCTGGATTAAAAGGGAATATTGAAACAAAATCTGCTTTTTAATGTTATCTTTTAATGGGCTATTCATTCTCATTTTGTTAATTTTGATCTCTGCTTAAAAATAAAATGACCTAGGTGAGCAAAAATGCCACCACGTGTATTTTTGCTTAGTAATGCCTACTGTACATAGATATAAACCGGTAGTGCTCACATGGTCAGGGCAACCTGATGCTTAAAACCACTGAAATAGTTGTTTTGAACAGGGTTCCGTTTTAAAATATAGACCTAGGCCTTTATGCAATTTTAACATAAAACTATGTTTCCAGAGTTAATAGGATGAATAACGATAGAGAATAAAATCATTCTTTTCCTTTAGAAAATGGTACTCCAGGATCCCTTCGTTGCTGGCAGCCTAGTTGAGAGCCTACACACTGTGCCATGTGATCTCTGATGGAAAAAGCCAAGCTTTTATATTGGTTGATCCCCCATTTGACAGAGATCAGGTTATCAGATACATATGTCTCCAGATAAGTGGCCAGCAGTGAAAGACATCTGGAGCAGCATTTTAAGCTTTCTAATACTTTTTTTTATCAATCCCAGCAAGACCCTTAACATAGTTAAAGAGAACCTTTGCCCATCTCTATAGAATAACAACAAAGGCACCTTTAGAAATGTTTAGTAATGACAATCCACAAACAGATACGTATAGATAATTGCAGGCGTTTCATTCTTTGCGTACCTTATTTTTTCTTTTCTTCCCCATTCTTCTGGAAGTGGCCATTTGTATCTAAGAGCAGGTTACTAGATAACCCTTTACTTCCTGGAACTCTGGCACATGTGACTTGGACATGTGACCATGTACATCATCTTAGGGGAGGAAAATCCCTTTCCCTGAGATCTCATGATGAGATATCTCAGCAATGCACTGTTAATGTAACCTTCCCAGGATGCACGATGCTTGGGCACGATTACACCATTAGTGCCAAAGTGGACCAGGAAGTGAAAAAAAGAAATTATAAGTAAAAAACTCCAGCACAATGAGGGAAATTTATCAAAACTGGAGCACACTGAATCTGGAGCAGCTGCACATATTAACCAATCAGCTTCTGTCTTCGGTTTGTTCTGTTAAGCTTTAAAAATGGAAGCTAGAAGCTGATTGGTTGCCATAAACAGCTGCTCCACTCTTAATAAATTCCCCTCTAGGTATTATCAGTAGAGGGATATGGTTGATTAAAGGCCTAACTTTTAAGAAAATTAAATAACGACGTCTAAGAGCCCATTAACACTAAAGCACCCCTTTGTGTAGAGCACATACATAAACGTGTGTTATGGCATGCATTAAACATGCAGGCTCTAGGGATGCCATTGTGATCCTTGCTTCACCAACTAGAGTTTCCCAACTTTAGATATGCTGAACTAGAACACACAAACAGAACAAGAATTCAGACTTCACTGGTGGTATTGTTTATTCCAGATCAGTGAATCAACAAGTAGTGAAGTCAGTTTCAGAAACTGAAGCTTTAGCATCTATCGTACAGAAACAATTAGTATCTAGATGCACAAAGATTTTCCACAATGTTGTAAAATCTCTGTATTTTCTTTAACCCACCCATCTACAGGCCATCACAAGCGATACCTTAATCTTTTGTAATTGTAAGGGTGTATGTGTTTAGTGCAAGAGCCTGTCCTTGTAAAAGTCAGTAATGATAACTACATCATTATTAATGATAAAATCATAAATAGTAAAAGTACTCATCTTTGCCAGATGCTGTACCGCATGTTGTGATGCAAACACCCACAATACTTACAGTACAGTAGCCTAACATCTCTTATCCATCTCAGTGGATGACAAAGACAACTTAACATATACTCCTTTGTAAATGTATTTATATATCGCTTACTAAAGGAAAAAGGACTGCAGGCCTTTATCCCCACCACATGGTTTTGTCTTAACTGGGGACCGCACTGTTCTAGTTAGTTGAGTTCCAGGTAGTGTCTTCGCAGTACTACAAAGTACATGAAAGGAGATTTCAGTGACTGGGACATTTTTTTTTTTTTAGAAACAAGCCTTTCCAAAAGCAATGACTAGTTCAGTGAAAGATGCCAGATTAACATGCCTGTTTAACACCTATAAATATCACAAACAGGTACATAATCTGTATGTACGTCAAATAATTCAGACAGGAAGCTGGTGTTTGAGTATAGCTTCCATGTATGCTCTACACTAAATATAAAACTCAACCTACCTCTCCACTTGCAAACCACATAATGGTTGTTGATCACTTTTCAACTTAATGTCTGAATTTCTTGGCTGGTCTCTAAGAGTAGATGTAGAGAGCAAAAATCCACTTCATACCCCAGAGTTTATGGACTTCATGCTAGCCATGACAAGTGTTAATCCCACTCCAAACCCAAGTGCTTTTCAAATCTATAGAAGCCATGTGAGCACTGACGCCAAAGGTTTATGTGACATGACATTATGTGATTAAATTGCAGCACTGACTTTTTCTTAAGTAGGTTAACTCAAAATCCCACAGGACTGAATCTACAACTACCAATGTTGTTAAGTCCTTCGAGGCCTGCACCAAGCTTTTTCTTCTAGGTGGTTGAGTTGTAGGTTTGCTCAGATAAATGATTAAAACAGTCTATGCCATTTCTCTGTTTCTGAGGTTGATAATGTAATAATGTTATTGACATTTTCCATAACACAGTGGTGATAAGAAGGACACAATAGGGTGGGAGGGTAATAGACACGGACTTAGACACTATAACATTACAGGAGGACCTGGATAAAATAGGGGAGTGGGCATTAATGTGGCAGATGAGGTTTAATGTCGATAAATGCAAAGTAATGCACTTTGGAATTAAAAATAAACAAATGGGTTATACAATTATGGGTATGCCGCTAGGGAAGTCAGAAATGGAGAAGGATTTGGGGGTCATTGTAGACCACAAACTGAAAGGTAGTTTGCAGTGCCAGGCTGCTGTAAACAAAGCTAGCAGGGTCTTGTCCTGTATTAAAAAGGGGATGTATTGCAGGGACAAGTCTATAATTTTGCCACTTTATAGATCATTGGTTCGACCTCATCTGGAGTACGCGGTCCAGTTCTGGTCACCAGTACTAAGAAAAGATGTCCTTGAGTTGGAAAAAGTCCAGCGGAGGGCAACCAAACTAATTAGGGGTATGGAGGACCAGAGCTACGAGACAAGGCTACTAAATTTAAACATGTTCACATTGGAGGTGAGGAGATTAAGGGGGGATATGATCTCCATGTACAAAATGTTCAATGGTGGTAGCAACATTAGCGATAAACTGTTTAAAATTAACTCCATTACAAAAACTAGAGGCCACCACCTAAAATTGGTGGAAAAAAAATTCCAGCACAAGGGGCGAAGGGGGTTCTTCACAGTAAGATCAGTTAGGGTCTGGAACTCACTGCCACAGGCGGTGATTTCAGCAAATAATGTGGAATTGTTCAAGAAACTTTTGGACGATTTCTTAAGGGACCGTAATATACAGGGGTACGGGTACTCCTAGAATGAGATCCTAATAGGTTGGACTTGATGGACTAATGTCTTTATTCAACCTCAAATACTATGTAACTATGTAACAATACAGCCGTTACAAGTAATGTACTTAGTTGTTTTGCCCTTTCAACAATTATTTCTTTGGCATGCCTTTTACTGTCAGTGATCTTTTTTGACATTTTAAATGTGTTATTTGTGCCCTTCATTTAGGTTATCGCAATCAAACATCAGATTTGTCTGAAAAGGCTTACTCATGCTGCTTACAGACTCTGTTAAATGTGCTGTCCCAGGTTTCTCTGTTTTAGCAATAAACAGGAGCAGATAAATGTCACACAGACTGTGGCATTTGTAAGCTCTCCAGAGGACCGTTTTTAACATTTTAGAGCAATGCATTCGTTTTTCCAGTAAATGTTGAGCTGTCATCAGACAAGCCCACACAGACCATATTGACCTTTATATTTATCATCTGGTTCTTGTTATTGCAGGCTAACAAAATAATTTTGAAGTAAGTAATTTTGTTATGTGGAGATTACTTTTTCAAGTATTGGTGGAGTACTTTGCTTGCTGACAACAAACAATTATCTACATCTGTGTGAAAAGTTTGTATTTTGTCTATTGCTGTACTGCAAAGCTCATAGCACACAGTTGAGTTTTCTAGATGCACATTTGTGAGTTGTTGTAGTGTCTACCAATATAGTATTGATCCTTCTGCACTTGTTCCCAGTCCTGACCCATAAATTCCCCCCCCATGTGATGAAAATCTTTCTTCATTTTCCACACTATGCTGTTGCCCACCCCTTGTACCCCTTACCCATGTCACCCTATATTTAGAGCTCATGGGGAGGTGTTGATTTTTTGCCACTTAGGACTTCTCTTCAGAATGCCAGGCTGCTGGAGGAAGGGCGTCACTTCCCTACAAGTTTTCTGCCGGGGTGAGGTCGAACAACAAGCGAAACCCATGAGTATCTGTACCACCTGCCCCATTTTATTGTGTGTCACCTACACACCCAGAGACTTAAAACCCACAACTCACACAGCATCCCAGCATTGTCAAGCACCTATGGTTCACACTACATTCCCAGGCCTCCCAGTGATTCAAAACCCACCTATGTCTTCCTCCACCAGTTGCACACCAACTGCGACACACCTCCCCCACAGACTCGTCTCTACATGCCACCAAAAAAGACAACTGGTGGGCTGTGACCTTTCACCAGACTAACCAGAACATGGAGCTTATAGTCCCCAAAATAATTAGGTTACAGACTCTAAACTCAAGCAAAACACTTAAAATTCATCCAGTCAAGTGGACTCATGATCCCCCATGCCTGCTGCACACCATGCAATGGTTTTTGTGGCCCACTCACCTCAAGCGGACACTACAATTCCGCCTAGGCTCCTGTCCACTGGAACCACACACCATCTATTTGTAAGCGGGTTTAGGGTGTGGCGGCTTCAAAGAGGGAATCACACGTAATTGACTTTTAACAGGATAACGTTTATTACCGGAGGGCCGGTAGTATGAAGAATATTTACAATAGTAAAGCAAACGGTTTCACTCCAGGCATGGAGACACAGGTACACAGTACAGTCACTTCAGATGTAAGCGGTAGTGGGATTCGTTAGCACCCTAGACACTTCCCACTGACTGGCACAGTCTAAACCCAAGCACACAATACGTATCTGTAAGGCTGATAGCACTCTACCCGGAAGCAGCGATATTCGTTCCGTACAGGGAGATAGGAGTCTGGCACACTCTTTCCGCACTCACAGCGGAGACACTGGTTTGGTTATAAACACCTGGGAGTCTTTTCATCCGACCCGGATTACCGATACAGGACTCCGTAGGAACCCTGAACTATCCCTCACAGGCTGGAACACTCTCCCTGCACTTTCCTGACTCTCCCTCACAAGCGGGTCTCTGTCCCTGTCTACATCCACACGTGTTCTGACTACAAACGTGGTTGTGTTTCCTATATAAGATAACCACCCCAAAATGGCCGACCAAATCTCCCGAGATTTCCTGTCCAATCAGGACACCAGGCTTCTCCAAAATGGTGCTGGACACCGCCTGTAGAGGCTAAACAGTGCTGAACATATTTACATATAAACATATCAAAATCGCTGAAAGTAGTTATATACACTTATTAACCCACTTTATCCTGCAGCCAGCTAGGCTGCCCTGTCACTGACAACTGCCTACATATTGACTGATGAGTATCAATGACCCGATTAACCCACAGGACAAATGAGCCATATCCAGCACACACCTCCAACAGTCACAAGTGCAAGTCTGAAGGAGATGATGTAAAAAATATACTCTTTTCTGACACAATGATTATGTGTTTTCACATACAGGTATGCAGTGGCAGTTGTGCCTTCTGACATACATTCATATTTGTTTGCTACCATATTACTTGATTGTAAAGCAAGAGAGGATTCTATCATCTCTCTTGCATGGTCGTTCACACAGCATACAAGGAAAGGTTGTCACACGCCTCTGTACATTACTGAGACCCTGAACTAGAATGAATGTTGATTTTTAGTCCAGTCTGCTCTTTATTAATGCTCCTGGAGCAATGGGACTGTTACGGAGTGTCTGAGTTGCTTTTCTTTTTTACACTGCCATAGTCTCCCAAATGGCGTGTAGCACAGCATAAAATATGAAAATGCATCTCAGTTATTATCTGTCTGCTTAACAACAAGTGATTTGGGACATGTTCATTTGCTAGGCACGGCCTAAAGCACTGATAAATTGTTGCCTACAAAGTTTATTCTTGCAAAACTGTAATTATACTTTATTTTATTAAGGCATATAGCATAAATTAATGCTAAAGAGTTCTTCTAAATTCCTAAAGCAGAGTAAGGGCATGCATAATAAGTGTAAGCTCTCAAAGAGATCCCAGTACTCTTCCAGACAATGTCTTTCCCTCCTGTTTCCCCAGAAGGTCATAAACACCTTTGTTTAGGCATCGTTTAGGGTCAGCATCTGTTTCCAGGACAATGATGCCAATGCGATGATGAAGCCATGTAAATCCCACTGCTTTTTATTTTCTTGGCTGTGAGCTTATAGGATGTCTCACACTGATTAGTACCCCTGCTGCCTCACTCTGTGACTTAGGAGAAAACTAAAATGTCAAAACTGAGGGAGGCATGACTGAGAGAACAATTAATTCTGCCTGCATGATATTTTCCCAGCATGCTCTTCTTAGGCAGACTTTGAGAGACTATGCTAAAGCATAATCACTTTACCAGACCTCAGATATTAAAGCGGAAACAGCTAAATAGATAGATGAAATAGATATATTGGAGCTGTTGTACGTGTCAAAGGATTTGTATTTCTGTCCATTCAGTTCAAAGATCTGAGATTTACACAGTTTTGCCACAGAGCAGAGCCCTGTCTGGCATGGCAGTACAGTAATACGTTGGTTTACGAGCATAATTCGTTCCGGAAGCATGCTTGTAATCCAAAGCGCTTGTATATCAAAACGAACTTCCCCATAGGAAATAATGGAAATTCAGATGATTCCTTCCACAACCCAAAAATATTCATATAAAATGATTACAATACTGTACTGTAATATAATACTGTACAAAATATAACGAAAAATAAACCAATTACCGGTACCTTCGTGGCCGGTGTGAGAGGGACGAGAGAGAGGAGGATTATTGTGTAGGACAACTTTCACTGTCACTAACGGAATCACTGCTATCTCTTGACTCATTGGAATCTTTTTCATTTCGTGAAACCTTAGCAAGGAATCTATCCAATGTGACATTGCATTGTCGTTAAACAGACTCATCGCTCGCACTGCTACAGCCTTATTCGGGTGGCGCTTTTCTACAAAATGTTGCTCTTATTGCAAGACATTTGCTTGTATATCAAGGCAACATTTTTCATAAATGTTTGCTTGTCTTGCAAAACGCTCTCAAACCAAGTTACTTGTAAACCAAGGTATTACTGTAGACTTGATTTTTCTCTGCTGCAGTTAAGTAACACTTACAATTATTGTCCCAGCTCCCCAGGCTGTAACTAGAAAGGGACACGAGAAGCATCAGACTGATTAGTTCATCACTCTGCTCTCTCCTTCTATCAGCATGTCCCTTGTTAGCTCATCAGCACAACTGACTGGCTGCTTGTGCTGCTTCTGCTTCTCCCACTTTGAGCTTTCCTGTACAGCAATAGCTGATACCAAGTCAAATTCAGGTACTTAGACTAACTGCATTTAAACTATACTATAAATATAATGTATTAATAAATGCAAAACTGCATTCATTTGTGCCTGGAGTTCAACTTTATTTACAAAATGAGCAGTTTAAAAAGACACATTGAGGGCACATTTTTTATCATAATGTAATAAACCTGTCAAAATTCTTTGCCCCTACTGTTTTGTCTAAATGTGTAAACATATGGCTGAACTTCTACAGATTTGCTTCAGATGTAACTACTTTTTGAAATGTGCCTAAAGTTAGCCCTCTCCGACTGTTTAAGAATTACTCAACATCACATATATTAATTTAGTGACAGATCTTTATTCTACTGCAAACTAGTTCAGAGTACTTGCTACCAATTTACGAAAGCAAGCCGACACGTGCAAATTTGTAGCAGAGTTGACACATAGATTCCCAAAATCAGACATGACACGCCACTCGCAACAGTTCAGTCACAGCAGGAAGGTTATGTACATCAAATGCTTTACATACATTTGCATACTGCAAAAAAGCTCAAGTGCATTTATAAAATGTATTTATGCATATTAACTTATTTACAGGCCTGCTATTAGTGTAGTCAGATGAGGTGATAGTTGTTATTACCGTGGGAACCCGGGAAAACCCTTGATTTTTAGTTGATTGAATATTCTATTATATTGTGTACTTACAGAGGATATTGTATGCACTGCTCAAAATAATAGTTTCTCATCTCAAATACAATGCTAATTGCTTAGGCCTTATATGGGTGGCCAATGGAATCATTGGCTGTACAGGAAAGTTACAAACAATGTCATATTCCTACATTTCTGTTCAGGTGTACGAATACTTTTACACATACTCTTGAATGTTACAGGTAGCTTTTTATGTAAAGTCACCATAAATATTTCACAGCGATTTCCATCATTACTTGAGTTTAGGAGAATTGTTGTGTTTATGGCTGATAATGTTTAGATCGACCCATACGCTTTGAAAACTTATTAGGAACTTGCTTTTCTCTGTTGTGGTGTGCAGGTCATAAGAATGGACGAGAACCTGATGATGCAGAGCTGGTAAGCTTAAGCAAAAGGCTGGTGGAAAATGCAGTGCTCAAGGCCGTACAGCAGTATATAGAGGAAACACAGCAGGCCAAAACCAAACAGACTGATGGGATCTCGCTGAAGCCTGGCATTAATAATGAGAGAATTGAAAACAACATCAAATAACAATTATGGCCTCTCCTGGCAATCATCTCAACTTGAAAATATCAGTTGCATTTAAGAGACGCCTACTTTGCTAGTCAGGTGCATCTTACATGGGGATCGTTGAACAGTATTCCTCTATGGCAACAGTTACACAGATGGATTTATATAATGATATTTCCTGACAAACCTGTTTGCAAGCAGAAAATACAAACTACAAAAAAAGGGGAAATGGCAACAGTCCCACAAAGTGAACCACAATGAATTTATTGTGTAGCTTGAAGAACAATAGGAGCCTTATGCTATGCCTTGTGAAATAGCAGAGAATGGCCAACCCAGAGGCCTTACCAGATGGCAAAGCCATGTCATCTATGTTGGTGAATGGAAATAATGTTGTCACTTCAAGCAAAAGTTCCCCCTATTACTAATGTTGCAGTGGCAACCCTTTGAAGGCTATGCTAATTTCAATGCTGGATGTTCCTCAGAGATATTCTATTCACTATGTATTATTTTACTGGTTCTCTAATGTATTGTGACACTATGCAGTATTTCTTGATGAACGTTATTCATGAAACAAAATCTATTTTTTGACGAGCATAATGGATTTTTTCTATATAAATGCGTGGCCAAAAATCATGGTATAGGTATAGTAGATCAGAGACCGTTTCTTTATGTCCAATGTACAGTAATGTTATCCTTTCCTTCAGGCAAGAGATTCAATGATGGAAACAAGCAGACTGCTTTGCAAAGGGAGTTGAAACCTCTGTTGGACAAAGTGAAGGACATTAAGGCTGTGCTGGCTCTTCCAGAGACACGTGAAAAAATATACAGAGAGGTGTTTGGTAAAAGACTGATTACACAAAACAACCCTCAGACGTTGCCTTCAGAGACACAAGCATTGATATTTTGGGATGGGATGAATTAAAAGAGACAATAGCATTATGGTTAAGTTTGTGTAACTCTGCGTTATATTTACTAAACAGTAAACCACACCCAAAACTGGCAACAATTTTCATAAAACTCTCCACAAAATGCTGACATTCATACATTTATTTTTCTAGACATTGTAGCCAGGTTTACTGTATAAATGTGACTTTTTTCATCATTTTTCTCCTTTACAGTAAATGATGGCTGTAGGGCTGGCATTTCTTGCCACTATACGGATAAGCTAGGTTAATCCTTTTACTGTTTTACCAGTGGTGATAACACATAATTCTGGTGGATAGAGAAAGTAAAAGTGCGACTCAAAGCAACTTTGCAGATTACATTGATCATTTTGCCAGTACACATTTTCAAATAAAATGTTGCTCTGGACTCCACTTGAACTTTCCCTTGCCCGTAATTTTTATATATAGCCACTGCAGTGGCAGACACATAGTGCTTACAGAAACAAGTTTCATGATTTGCTTTCCCGAGGAAGGTTAGAGAATGCAAGTTAAAGGAGTTTGTAGCCTTATTAGCACACATGTAACGACACAGATGAGTACTATAATTGATTCTTTTTTATTTGCCCTCACAGGACAAGCTTTGAGGAGACTTAATCCTTTCTTTCGGCCCAAGTAATACATTGAGACTGATTTAATTATTGTTTGAGACAAATAGAACGATCTATCTTCGTTTAAAGATTTATTTTCTCTTGAACAAATTGCAACAATAATGAATCTGCATAGGCATATGATAACAGGACACAATGCAGATAATTACTGCTCACTTGATTAACATCATTTCTTAGAGCCAGACTACTGCGGAGGGCATGAATGCCTTGGTTCTTAAAAGGAATTTCAATACCTTTCAAGGAAAACCTTTTAAATAAGAATTTGAACTCTACTTTACACAAATGATTATGGACATTTTGTTGATCTTAGTTTTCTTAATCAGCATTTCTCAACCTTTTTTTCAGTCATGGCAAAATATGTATGCATATCTTGGGGCACCCAATCTAAAATATATTGGATTTTAAAAGTGTGGTTCCTCCCTTTACTTCGAAATGACCCTCCTTCAAATTAGGGGACCCCCTTTAAATCAGGAGCCCCCGCCCTTTTACATTAGGATCCCCTTTAAATCAGGGCCCCCCCTTTCACTTCAGAGTCCCCCTTTACATCAGTAATCAACCCTTTGTATTTCGGTAGGTTCCTTTCACATGTCTAGAGCCTATGTATAGCTGATCTACAGCAATGTTTCTCAACCTATTCTCAGTCACGTTACCCTAAAAACTATGCAAAATATTGAGGCACCCCTGACTAAAATGTAATGGATTTTAAGTGGGGACACAAGGCAAAACACACAAAGTGTGGATGCTCCCCTTATATAAAAGCCCCCCTTCCAATCAGGACCCTTCTTTGACATCAGAATCTCCCTTTACATTAGAAGCCCCCCCCCCTTCATATCAGAAGCTCTGTTAACATTAGAAGCCTCTCTTTCATATTAGAAGTCCCCTTGTTATGTCATAGTCTTCTGTTTACATCAGCGTTCCCCCTTCCTACCATCGCAAACATTTTGAGGCACCCTGGTTGAGAAAGGCTACTCTAAATCACCATCAGATATCTTCATGACCATTCTAACCTGTTTGGCTCTCTCCATTCTCATCCCATAACCCATTCTCTATTTACTCCTTGTTTGGCTCACTTTTATTAGCCCGTATTTTCACTGGTCCCTAAGTTTCTGTTATGTTCATTGCAAAATTTGCGTTAGCATTTTGCTAAACCTCTGTACATCAGTTCTGCTTTGACTGCAAGAAGGGCATAGATCTCCTAAAAGCTTGTACCGCCAAAAATTTTTGTAGCTCAGATTAAAAAAATGTTACATGCAGCCCTCAACTGTGTCATAATTAAAGGCTATATACTGATTGTTTTTTTTTATAGGCGGTAGCCATATTTTCCTTTGCTTTGGTTATCACAAATGCCTAAAGTGTCAGTTCATGTTGTAACTGCAACTGCAGTGAAATAAGCTTGACATAACATTTTGGTAAAATGTGAAATCATTGTAGGTTTAGCATTCACTTTAAAGCAAATGTCAAATGTGTGCTTATTTGAACGATTGTTAAATGGTGACATTTATTTATAATATCCAGGTAACACATATCTCGTTTAATAAGGCTACTAAGTCATTTATGTTTTCACTGCCTATAAATGTGTATGTTATTTTATTATTATTATGAGTCTTCAAAAGCACAGGAGTAATAAGTCATTGTCAGTCAAATGCGGTGGTATTTTCTGTAAACCACTAAACAGTGCGTTACCTCTCATACAAAATACCAATTTCCAGGGAGAGAATGTATTTTATATTCAGCATTGACATCGAATAAATAACTTCACTCTCCTTTATGTTACCAGTTTTGCTGTTTTTGCCTCTGATTTATTGTGATTAGCCACCATTGCTTTACATTTTATAAATATGTTAAAAGAGAAAAAGTAAAATGTTTAGAGATCTACGATAATGGTGAAGCAGAGTGCGTTTGGTTTTGTCGATTGGAAAGTAATGGGTTTTATGGCTATCCTCTATACCAAAACTAAATGTTTTCGGTTTCTTACAAATAAATATTGGAAATATTGTTGCTTTAAGCAGTCAAGCACATTTTTTTGCAGTCATGAATGGTTAAATTAGCTGCCCAGTTAGTGGTAAAAGCAGGCATTGTAACTAGGAGATACAAGTCTTGACAGTTTTATAAAAGTGTTGGATAACCAAAAAACGACAGTTCAATTTTAGGTGATTGATGGTGGGTTGGATCACCCATAATCTTCTTCTGTCTCTTGGGACTCCAGCAAGAAACGTCTACTCCCATCTGCACACTTGTCTGATAAGGGAACCGACTTCATGGAGACAATAGACTACCAAAGACTAACAATGAAGTAAGGTAAAATCAGAATTGTATACCTGTTTTTAACATGTTCTTGTGTGTTTCTCATTTACTCACTATATATTAATACCACCTTTGCCCTTGAGCCTTTATGTCAATCCTATTGCTGATGGCTGTTTGCCAGTGACAGGACCACTAAGAGAGCTGAGAGAACTCACCTGATCCTATGGAATTAATCTTTTAGTGTAAACAGCAAGGTGTTAATCTGTCATTGCTGCCTTGCTTATGAGCGACATTCTGTAGCATTTTGACTAGCAAGGGAGCGGCACCATTGAACCAAATGAGTGCTCTCTGTAACAAGCAAAAGTATTATGACTGTAACCCTTGCTTGTGCACTATGCAGCTAAAAGTTCTTGTGCTACATACCTACTAGTGTACAAAAGTAGGACCAGATAGGCTGTTGTAGTTCTCAGTACATCAATGGTCTGGCAACAGGTTCTCTTTAATGCCCCCTCCCCAATAGCACATATTCAAATTTCCTCTGCTCCTCTGCCGCTCTGTTTGGCTGCCCAGAGCAAGAAAGTGCCTGGTACTTTCGATGGGGAGGAGCATGTGACTAACTCCCTTTCTGTCATGTGGGAGATGTTTGACCCAGTACTATAACATGGTGGCTAGAAGTCCTCAGCCCTGTGTTTGGTTTCACAGAGCTAACGCAGGGCTTCCTTTCTTTGGCAGCTGGGGAGCGAACAGAGGTCGAGTATTTGCTGCTGGGTAGGGCGCATTAAAGTGAACCTGTTGTGCTGCTCTAAATGGGCAAAGTGCACAATCGCCTTAACTCAAATGTATCAATGTGTATACGGTAAAATCTGGAGTTACTTCCTTGAAGAAACCTCATTCAAACCTGAAACATTAGCGAAAGACATTTCCATACATCAGGTTCTCAAGGAGAGAATCAGTAAGATATTTTATGAGGCTCTTAAAGTCACAGAGTAAACTTGCATGAACATAGATAAAACAGATATAAAATTACTGTTTATAGTTTTGCAGCAAGTATAAAATTATAAAAATTTAATCAGAATCATGTTTTATGTGAGTTCATTGAAATGCATCATTTATTGGAGCAAAAGTTCAGATGTGACACCTGGACATCCTAGCCTAATCATTGTGTATTGTACCAACTGAAATCATGTTTTATGTGTGCACAAACATTCTGATTTGTATTGCCTAATTTTTAACTTTGCCGGTGTTCAACCAGAAGCAGACAGAAGTATATAATGTGCCTTGTTATTACAGTTTTAAAGACCGTGCCACCAGCTTTTGAGAATGGGTAACAAAATATAAACACACAGGATTTTATTATGTCAGTAAATCATAAGACTGTGTATTAAAGTAATTATAACTGAGAAAAATATGTAACAGGATGAAATATTTTCTAGAATAATTAATTTTTAATAAATACTCTAAAAAGAAAAATATGATTGTTGTTATTAAGCTTACAAAATGACCAGCCAGGGTTATACTAAAACGTTTGAATTATTAAAACATTTTTTTTTTGTTTTTAAAAGAGTATAACTCCTGTCAGCTTTTTGTGAAATTTCCCTTCACTTCTTGTCCCTTAGCCACAAAAGGATGTGAGAGAAATGCACTTGCCATGATAACGGTCACCAGTTCAAATAGAGAGAGTGAATCTCCCTAATGGGCACACAGATGCCAATAAAAGCCTGACAGGTGTTCTAAACCCTCTCCACACTATACAAAAATAAAAAAAGTTTGGGCTTTATTTGCATTTTAATGCCTTTCATATCTCTAATATAGAGATTTCCCCTCACTTTCTCTCAAGAAAGGAAGTAATGGGAAATCTCTCCAAAGGGAACACAGATTACAAAAATAACTTTGAGTGAGGAAGGGTTAGAACTTCTTACATTGTTTTTAATTCTGTATACAACTTCCTGTGACAACTGCACCCTATTACTTGTATAGGTGTGACATGTACAGGAAGTGTAGGAAAATCTCCCCTATGTGATCACAGAGAAGACAAATACCTTATGGAAATTTTAAACTGTTGCCCCTCTTTCCAAAACTGGCTGAAGGTAGACTTTAAATGAATCTCCGATCAACAAGTTCAGATTGTAGGTGCAGTTTGCTGACGTTTTTCAATTACAACAAGGGGGAGGTTGAAGTTGTGTAGTTGTATGTGATCACTTTTGACGAAACTGATGCTTATGCTGGCCATACACATAATCATTGCTTGATTCATTCATTGATCAACTCTTAACAATTGTTTAATTGAAACAACTCAACACAGCAAGAAACAAGAAAGAAAACATGGATTTGTCTGAATCATCTAGGACAGGTTGCTTAGTTTTAAAATGATCACTTGCTTATCAAACTGATGTATTGCAAACAACTTCTGAAAGATACAGTTATTGAATAATCATATTTTAATGGTCAACATAACTCTTCAAGAATCCGATGCTTGTTCTTTACATAATGGTTATTAAAATATATATAAAAATATTAAGGAATGATAAAAGATTATCAGCTAACCTTAGTGTAGAGAAGGACATGTCATTTTCTGGCCTTTCACGGAATACTTTTCATGTCAAGTGAGTAACCCGTGCAGAGCAAAACAAAATGTTTACATTAATGCTGCACTCTGCAGCAGATTGTGGTTACCTTGCCTATGTTCCGTTGCTGATCCGTTCACACAAAGGAAGATTGGAGGTAGCCCTGTGTAAACCCCAAACTGATCCTAGTTGGAACTAGGGCTGAAAACTCTTTCCCTTTCCTATGTGACAGCACTGGGTGCCTCAGTGGCCAAGCACCAGCATGGTATTGTGGGAGGAATGAGAGCCACATTCTCCCTTATACCCAGAATGGCCAACGGCCAAGCACCAGCTTGGTTATGTGGGAGGAATGCAAGTGATATGCTCCCTTATACCCAAAATGGCCATACACCAGCATGGTTATATGGGGGGAATGAGAGGCACATGCTCTCTGATAACCAGAATGGCCAGTGGCCAAGCACCAGCATGGTTATGCAGGAGGAATGCAAGTGATATGCTCCCTTATACCCAGAGGTACTTCGGAGTATTCTTCAGGTGAATGGAGTGGAGGGGGAATGAATAAATATTGTAAACAGCTATTGAGGCAGCATGTGCAGAGTACAGATTGAAGAGCAAAAGATTCTGACTATGAGATACAAGTTTCAAATAGATGGTAGGGAAATTCACAGCCCCATGAGTGCAAACAGCATTTCAATTAAAGAGTGAATGTTATCTGTATATATGAAATGTGAATTAAAGCCACACTACTAGCCATGTTAAAAAAAAGTTCTTCCCCGCACCCAACTAAAAGGTATTATTAAGACAATTTTTAGATATCGTGACTGTATTATAATGGCGCATTTCTGTACAGTTGCCTCTTCTGGACTGTGATTTAAAATGTATTTCCAAATTTGTAGTTTATAAATTTTTTTTTTGCTAAACTTGAGTCCTTTCCTCATCAGTATGATTACAAAAGCGAACCATTACAATACATCCAGCCTAAAAAAACTCCTTTTTGCTCAGAATTACTGAAAACATTTTAACTAATTTCTTTAGGTTTATGAATGCATTTTAGTAGAGCAAAACTTACTACAGGGATCAGGGAATGTGAAGCTCCCTGAAAGATTGTTGCCTGTGAAGTTAAGAAAAAGGAACCCTCATCACATCAATTTCCCAGCATGCATCTGGAAGACTCATATGACAGGAACTGCTGGGGATCAGATTTTTATATAAATATCTTCCTTGTGTAATATTGTTTTCAATCTTCCATTTGTGAATGTGTTAGGGTGACACCCTAACTGGGTTTATTTCTGTCTGTTTAAAATTGTTATCACTGAGCAAATGTAATTTACTCCTAACATATCTATGTCACGCATTCCCAGCTATTCTAATTTGGTGACCATGCTAAATAAAATTTAATTTCCATGTCCATAAACCCTTACTCCAATTTTCTCTACTTGTCTGGCAAATGTAAAATTGCAAGCATGGACAGTAAAATAATATTTTTTTTCAAAAGGTATTAATGATGCTGTTGCAATGGGATATGTTGACATTTTTCATAAGCTGTGGTTGCTACAAATGTCCCCATATAGGCAATTGTCAGTAACTACTACAGGCAGTCCCAGGGTTACGAACAAGATAGGGACTGTAGGCTTGTTCTTAAGTTGAATTTGTATGTAAGTTGGAACAGGTAAATTTTTTAAGTGTAACTCCAGCCAAAAAAAATGTTGTTTTTGTTTTGGATAGCATAGGGAAGGGTTAACCCCCTGTTAAGTTTGTTTTGCTGTGTGTGCCCCTGTTCAGAAGATTTCACCTCACTTTCTGTCCCTGTAACAGTTGGATTTTAATCATTTTGGGTTGTCGTGGAAAGAAGGATTGGTGATAAAGCTTCAGTGGAGGCATCTTTTTCCCATGATCACTCTTACAGGGGTGAATTTCCCTTCCTAGGGGTAGATTTCCTTTCACTTCCTGTTGTCTCAAGGACAGGAAGTGAGATTAAATCTTTCTAATGAGGATACAGACAGCAGTAAAAACCTCACAGTGACACAAAAGAAGAGGTGGGCACCCCTCGTCTGCATGTCTAACAAGAGCCAACTTCCTGTAATGTACAGCGCACGAGCGCGGTAGCATTACAACTACCCCTGCTGTACAGTAATAGCCTCTGTTTGTAAGTAGGCGTCATATGTAAGTCGGATATATGTAACTCGGGGACTGCCTGTACTTACTTCTAAAGTCTGCGTAAGGCAGTAGGTAGTAGGTATGAAACACTGCTTAGAATGGATATTAGTTTATTGTCCTGTTTTACAGTATTCATTTTTTGGTATTTGGTAAACCTACACTTTAAAAATTAGAACACTTATCATACGGGTGGTATTTCTTTACACATTGTAAATCATGTTATCATTCTTATCCATTCCATTTATACTATGAAACATTATTACATTATTATTATATTGTATTATCT
>NW_017308238.1:204703-248654 GCF_000935625.1 Nanorana parkeri | reverse complement strand
ACACGTCTGCTCAGTCTCACATCCCGGCCACGCCCCCTTCTAACAGTTTATTGATATGGCAGGGATGTCGATTGGTTACTTTGATCGATTTGATTATCTTTGCAATAGAAAGATGTTGATAGGAATTTGCCATGTGTAAGTTTAGCATAATGGTTAACAGAGACCTGGTTTTCAAGCTGCAGCCCAGTGTGTGGCTCTACTTTGGGAACAAAAATGTGATGAATGCACTTGACAGTGAAGTCATCACTGTGCATATACCTGTCCTTATCTGTGTCTACAGAAAGCAGAGTAGAAGATAAGCTATTTCTATCTTCAATGGGTACTCTGCCCTTACATTTTGTTGTAGGGTGTAGGGGCAGCCCCAATAAGGAAGGACAGTGTCCATTTTTCTGACCCAAATCTCCTGTTTGATTTTAGTTTAATTGAATAGCCAATGAAATCTGGAGAGAGAGAGAGAGAGAGATTTACACAGTATATGCACTATATATATATTCTATGCTCCTCAGCTCAATCTAGTGGCCATATTGCGATATTACATTATTACATTGCATTTGAACTAGAATATACTAAGGATGTTTTGTCCCTCTATTTACACATCAGCATCAATTTCCTATGTTCCATGTAGTTTTAAGTAAGCTCTGCTTAAAGGAGAACTATGAGGTGAATGCTTTTCACTCATCTCATAGTTCTAGCCGACCTGTGACAATGAGACTGTCACAGGTCGGCTCAGTAGATCGGGAGGTGAGCGAACACATACCGGCGTTCGCTCACATCTCGATCCTGTCACGGCTCTCTGCCGTGACAGGGGAGGGGCTGGATTCCCCCCTCCCCGATCCGCCAGCGCTGACTGGCGGAACGGACGGGGGAGGGGGCGGGTACAGCTGCCTCTGCCTCTAGATAGGCAGAGCCAGCTGTCAGTCACGCAGCTGGGCGGATCCCAGCACAATTGTCGGGATCCGCTTCAGCTGCGGCCTCTCAGTATACAGCGAGCTATAGCTCGCAGTATACTGAGCCTTGGGTTACGGGAGGATGCTAGTTTGTGTCCTCCCGTTACCCTAAGGAGAACTATGGGGAAAAGCCTTAACCCCATAGTTCTCCTTTAAGCATTTTTTTTATATCTTACACCTGGTTGTAGGCTTTGAACTTTTGATTTCGGCTATGCTGTTTTTTGTCAGCTCTTAGAGCACATTCATCTGTGGCCACTAGTAAGACTCCAGTGATCCTTTTTGGCAGAGCATTACACTGCATGTACACAGTGAGTGCAAACAGCTGTGGCCAGAAGTGGCTGCTGTCAAACTGTTAATCTGTACAAATCAAGGGCCGCCACTGCTGCTGTTTGCATGTAACCGTTCATCCAAGCAGTTATATGCAAATTTAACTTCTGACTGACCCTGGATGCAGACAGTATGTGTCCAGGGACAGTGTTGGTACACCATTTCTGGCCACAGCTATTGGGCCAGTTTGAATGCATTCATAGAACAGACTGCAGCTGCATCCAGATGCAGCATTTGGCCACCTCTGAATGCAGCAAACTGTCTGCTCTTATTCGTCACTCTGAATGAGGGTTTAATCTCCTCCAGATGGTGCTGTCCTAGTTATTATCCTTTCTCGTTGTTGTCCTAAAAGTTTACTGAGGCCATGGGTTTCTGTGCTCTCTTTTATCTGTATGTCTCAGTTTCTCTCATAGTGAAAGCTGCCACCTTATGTGCCTATGTTTTTTTCATGTTTTAGGAGAGAGAAACAAAAACGATTCCTGGAAATAGAATTTGTTTTTTACTATGGTAATAACTCAAATAAGCCAACAAATATATGAACCCAACAGATTGGATCACGGGAGGAAATGTTTGAAGGGGCAGATTTTTACCAATTGTTTCCCTCTAATGGGCAGTTAGGACCTTGAAACTGCTGAAGAAGTGCAATATGCAGATAAATGTTTCAATATTTTAGATCAGGGGTAAGCAACTTGGGCATTCCAGCTGTTGGGGGAACTACAAGTTCCATGAGGCATTGCAAGATTGACAGCCACAGACATGTCTCCCAGAGACAGAGGCATGATGTAATGTCACCACACTGGAGTGCCGAGATTGCTTACCCCTGTTTTAGATCCTCTGTTTAGATGTCCTCTATGTATATTTAAGATCATCTGAATGTTTTACTGTGCTAGGACTGCCATCTAGTGAAAATGATGGACTACAATTTATATAGGGTTACTTGAGAACTTTATCCAGATTTATACAGATTTCATAAATTTAGCCTAAATAAAATAAATTAAGTAAATTCCAAGGTTAAAAAAAATAGACGAGGGGTCTTTTTATCAATGTTTTCACCCAAGAATTATACAACTTTCATCTTATGTGAAAAAAATTGAGATTTTTGGGTGAAAGTTGTATAAATCTTGGGTGAAAAAAATTGATAAATAGGATGTACAAAACTACCACAGGCATCACAACCTGAAAAAAAAGTAATTTGAGGGAGGTGCCTTTCTTTTATAACCAAGTGTTTATTGGGTTTTCAAAAATGAAACAATCAACAGTTTACATAGTATTCACCGGCCACAATAGGCCACAAAGGCAGTATAATGAATTCCATAAATGTCAGTGCAAATACGATGTACAAATATCATTGCGGCATTAAGTAAAAATGAAAAAGGGGGAGGGGAAAGAAGGAAGGGAATCAGGGAAGGGGTCCATCGGTCGGTCTTCCTCGGTGAATAGTTTCGGGATTGTTCCACATATCCACAGGTCTTGACCAGTTGCTTCCGTATATGGTCCCCCCTCAACTCATTTGACCATATCACAGGAGGCTGAGGGTATTGATATCTAGATCGGGGTGGTTATGTTTTAGCCAAGGTTCCCAGATGCTGAGAAATTTGGAATGCGTATCATTAAGTACACTCGACAACCGTTCATTTATGAGAATATTATCTAGTCTATGCGTAAACTCCCGGTAAAGGATAAATTGTTTTTTCCAGTGTCCCGCTAGGGTTAGTTTGGCAGCGATAAAAATTTGGTGTGCCAGTGCACGCTGGGATTTAGACAATTCGGGCACTGAAGCATGAAGCAGCGCCTGTGTCGGGTTTTTAGCGATGGTCCTATCAAATAGAGTCGAGAGTAGACGGAATATTCTGGTCCAAAACCGGGTTGCAAAGGGGCACGACCACCAAGTGTGGAGTATGTCTCCTGGGGTCGAACATCCTCGGAAGCAATTTGTAGATGTGGATGGAAACATTCTACCTAGCCGAGTGGGGACTAGGTACGAACGAAACATTACTTTATAGGCAACCTCAGAGTTTGTCACATTATTGGAGCACTTGGAAATGTTTACCCATACCGCCCTCCACTCCTCATCAGACCAGCGGAGACCCAGGTCTGCGGTCCATTGGCTAGCGTAGGAGTGAAAGTCGGTACGAGGCAAAGAGTTCAGAATAGTATATAGGATTGACACCTGTCTAGGTCCTCCAGGTGCATAGAGGCAGATGTGCTCGAAGGTGGTAATTGGGTTATTTAAGTGTCTGCGCGCTTGCATAGTGGATACCCAGTGTTGGAGCTGAATAAATCTAAACCGTTCTGCATCAGGGATCTGTTTGTGCGTTTTAAGGTACGACCAGGTGAGTAGATTAGAGGAACAATAAAAGTCGTACAGTCTCGTGAAGCCATTATCGGTCCACCACTTAAACAGAGTAGGGTTGACAAATGCTGGGATAAATAATGGTTGGGAAGATATGGGCAGAAGGGGTAGAGTTGGCGATATCAGGCTGGAAGAATATTTCAATGAGTCCCACACTTTCAGGGTATGGTTCATAAGAGGGCTGAGCGAGCGGGGCCTATCTACTGCCGGCAACCAGGGGAGTGCATGTAGAGGGATGGGGAAGCAGTTGGGGATTTCTAACAAGGTCCAAAGTGGAGCATTAGTTGTTCGGTTGATAGTAATGAGGGGGAGCAATTGGGAAGCTTGATAGTATAGAAGGATGTTCGGTAGACCTATGCCCCCTTCTCGTTTATGTTTATAGAGGGTGGACCTTGGAACCCTTGGGCGTAGTGGATGCCATATGAAGGTTAAGATGTTTCTTTGGAAGGTTCGTATGATAAAGGACGGGACTGCTATCGGCAACACTCTAAAAAATACAGTAGTTTGGGAAGTATGGTCATCTTGACCGCTGCAACCCTCCCAAACCAAGATAGTTTATGGTGTACCCAGGTGTTCATCAGAGTTTTAAGATGTCTGATTAAAGGTATATAGTTATTGGTATAAAGTGTGGCGTATGAGGGGGAAATATTAACTCCTAGATTAACTATTGGCGCTATATAAATCCTGTATTTTATAATAATAATAATAATAATACACTCCTGATAACACTATGTGGAAGCATAGAGTGTACATCGGCTTCTATAGCATGCTTGTGATCGTTTCAGCTCCTGGACTTATTGCGGTTTGCACGCTGCCACTGACCAGCAGCAGTTTCAACCTGAAACCACTCTGGGACCCACAGTGCGGTTTTCAAAGTGTACTGAAATTAATAGATGCTCTCCCAGCAATTGTTTAAAAGGAGGGGGATTCAAGTGGTTAGGACTAGTAAGAATGCAAACCTATAACAATACACTGTTTATTAGCCTGATGTTGATATGCTACTTTTGTAAATCTCTTACTACCTCCTGTTGTCGTTAGGAAATGTTAGATACCAGACATTACTGACATTAAGCAATCTGTTTTACAGTTAATCCAGAAGCACAGCAAGGCTCAGAAACTCACCCAGCACCACCAGGAGAAGCACCACAGCCAGGCGTAAAAGCAGTTGAGACTGCCCAGGAGGTGCATGTACAACAAGACCAGCAATAAGAGTCCAGAGACCCCCAGGATGGAGAATGCATCAGGGAAGCAAGTAGTGGTGACCTCTATCTTAGCTTCTCCCCTATGTATCCCCTTTGAAGATCAGTCAAGGGATGTGCAATCACCCTCTGGGAAAATCTCTCACATTGGGAATTAGGCTTCTTGTTTTCAAAAAACAAACTTACAAATAATAATACAAAAAAAACTGTGGGGAATTGGGCAGGTTTTACCCCAGAAACATACCTTCTGTTATCATCTGGGCTGTTTTTATTTAGCTCTGACCTTCCACTGGGATGTTGTTCATGCAGTTTGGAATGATCATGAAATTCAATTACTCTGTGTCAAAAATTGGTGTCCGTAGCATCTTCCTTAGCAAATGTATAATGTTCTGTCTGGCTGTAACTGCACCTGGCACCCATAGAAATATCAACCTTTTGTTTTTTTGTTAGCTTTATTGACAATTTACTTGAGTGAAAACCATGTTTGACACTGCCAGTGCCTGAATGAAAGGAGCAATTAGTGAAGCAGTACCCAAATTTGGTGTCTGATTTCGGTAGGTAGACCTGGTTGTTAAAGGAGATTAACAGTTTAGATAAATACCTTTTTATTACAATTGTCCTTATCATGCAGTGACACACCCCTCAGCCACTTTTTGTAACTGGTAGACTGCACTTTTATAGTGCTCAGTGGATTCCCTTTGACCCTTTAGATGCAGTGTTTCTTACAGAGTGCCATTGCATTGTACATTACATTGCACTACCAGATGTTACCAGAAATTGGAGATACATGTGAGATATGGAATTTCACCTGCAGTAGGTTCTACTTTTAGTACAAACTAAGGCTTATGCTAAACATGCATCTTTGAGGAGTTCCTGCTGAAAATGGTAGAAACCGCTAACAGTATTGATTGATCACTGCAAATTGTTCCCTATGATGTAAGTTACACAAGTACACCTGTAGTAGTGATTGATCCTACGTGATCACATTATGCTCCATCTTTGTGAAATTATTACTACTGCATGCTACTTGTGTAAGGGTTCAATGATTAGCCATAAGTCTCTACTTTTTAGAGATTAATGGCTAGTAGTTTTAGTAATGCAGTTCAGTTACTACAAACGGCCTGTGTATCATAAGCCTAAGGAGCTGTTTGAGAATCAGCATGGCACTGCATCCTTCCACTCCAGACGTAACAAGCAGATGGGTGAATTCCAGGTAAAACAGAGGTAATTATAACTAAAAGCTGATCCTGTCCTGCCTATGTAGTAAGTTGACATGATTCCTCTCTGGCCTAGGTGACGATAATCAGATTTTACCTGCAGTGATGTTGGGCCTTGTCACAGCTTGCTGATACAATGACATTGAAAACAAACCTGTACCCAGACAAGTAATCAGTTCACTGCAGAGGAAGCACCATATGCTGCCTGGATTTGCCTTACCTGCACCCCTGCTGCTAGCTCTGTTAGAAATACGTCTGTATAATGTGTGGCAGAGGGTCTGTTGAGAATAGCCAGAGCAGAATCAGATGCTAGCAGTAAGTTTCAGGCACTGGGAAGTCTGGGCAACTGAGAATTGCAGTCCATCCATATGTCCAGGAAACAAATATTATGGAAATGTTTTTATTTCAGATGTATTTTAAAAATTTCTTTTTCACCTAATAAATATAATTTTGAAACCATCTGTACCATTTACTGTGTAGTAAATATATATTTCTGAATCGACACTTAAAAATGGCGCCCTGTCTACTACTTGTGTGCACACCAGGCATGCTCACATTTCCTGTGATCGTGATGTCAATAGACAACACAGATCACAGATAAAAAGCAGATAGTCAATCGGTGTGGTTGTGTTTCTTGTGATGGCAAGTAAAGGATGGACACCGGCACTCCAAAGCAAGTTCAGTACGTGTTTATTAACGTACTAGTTGCAAATAGAACACTCTAAGCAACGTTTCTGGGTCTCACAGGATCCCCTTCATCAGGAAAACAAGTGATCACTACAAGTAGTAGTACGTGTACCCATCGCACTCAGAGCTGCTGTTCCAAAAATGGAGGGTGGGTGCAGCAGGTGTCAGCGGGTGGCTTCCGACGAAATATCAGTAAATGATGGCCACCCGCACTCCAAATCAAGTTCAGTACATGTTTATTAACGTACTAGTTGCGAATAGAACACTCTAAACAACGTTTTGGGGGTCTCACAGGATCCCCTTCATCAGGCAAACAAGTGATCACTTGTTTTGATCTTTGGGACAGGAAGTGAAGGGAGATTTCCCATCCAAACAATACAGAAAGGAAAAAACTGATGAGGATTTAGGGCTTGTTCACACCATGTCTAGAACAGTTTGTTCCCGGACCAAAAAAAGCATCCCAATGTAGCCCTTTGGTATTTCTGGGCTTTGTTCACACCAGCACAGACTGTTCCGGTCCAGACAAAAAATAAATAAAGCTGGTCTCATTTTCTCTGGTCTAAAATGCACTAGAACACATAGAAATGCATACAAAATTCATACAAATGCCCTGGACTGCACCTTCAGCTAAAAAAAAAAGGCAGCAAAAACACACTGGTCTGGACATGGTGTGAACATAGCCTAAAAACATTCCATACTCTCATCAAAACTGAAGTTTTTGGTAGTTTGGACTTTACTTGTTCAAGCCATCGTTCAAGGAGAAAAATTGTCTGGCATGGGACTCAATCTGCTGTAAGAGCGCCTCAGTGGACAGCATACCGTCATTCACACACCATAGATACCGCATTGGTCTAGCCGCTTCCAAGCGAAACCGTACTGCATTAGGTCTGACCAAGGCACTGACTTGATGCGTGCGGAAATGAAGGCAGGGAGATTGAGTTGTAGCGTGAACACATGATCTATCCTGCAAAATGATTGGTGGGGGTTGGAAAAGAATGTATAATCTTTGGATGTTGGGTTTAATTCCTTCCATACGTCTACCAGGGAGTGGTCATTCAGTAAGGCGAGGAAGTTGGAGTTCTGCAGTGGTAATGGCGAGGGAGTAGCGGCTGTGGCAGATTTGGTTTTGTCAGTAACTGGATAGAGGACTAGGTTAGTATCCCCAGCTAAGACAAGGATACCTTTGCTATGATGGGCGACAACTTTTAACAAATGGGAGAGAAATCTAAGTTGGTGAGTATTAGGGCAATAATAGGAGACTATCGTTATGTCAACATCCTATAGCGTAGCTATCAGTAGTACATACCGTCCAGTAGGGTCTGAAATTTGCCTATCACACACGAAAGGAAGGTCTTTCCTGAGTGCAATCAATACGCCTCTCTTTTTTTCGGAGAAGTTGGCGCAATAGAATGTGGGAAATCTTTTATGTAGATATTTCCTTGGAAGCAAAGGTCCCTCTTGTTTCTTGTAGCCTGCAGTACAGCTTCTTTTGTGCGGTAAAAGGTAAATTTCACAATTATGTCCCTTGGAGGGCCATCCGGCCGTTTAGGGGTGAGCGCTCTGTGGATACGGTCAAACTCCAGGCGATCAATTGGAGTAGATGGGATAAGCTCCTGCAGTAATGCAGTAATTGTGGATTGTAAATCTATCACTGATTCTGGTAGCCCACGGAAACGGAGATTGCCGCGGCGGGCCCTGTTCTCCATGTCTTCCACCTTATCCATAATGGCTATCAGGTCAGTATTGACTGAGTCCAGATCCTGCTCATGAGATTCAACCACAGATAAGACATCATCCATCTTTTTCTCCAATAGGTCTGTACGCACCCCTATTTCTCTGATCTCTTTAGTCAGGGTTTCAGTAAGTGTGTTAGAGGTTGCTGTCAGCTCCTTATGCAGCATGGCGTGGATCTTTTGTAGGAGGCTTGCGTCTCTAGAATCATCCAGGTCATCCCCCTGTGTCATGGGGAGACTGTCCAGGGACGAGGAGTCCTGTGTATCTGGAAGCAGGAGCGAGGAAGCTGAGTGCTCTGGTGTGCCTCGTGTGGCCGCCATCTTGGGCTGTCCGCGTCTCATCATCTGAAGCCGTCGAGCGTCTTTCTGCCGCTTGCTCTGCCTCCTCATACCCCCCACGCAAGGTACCTGGTGTCAGGGTTGAAGGGCCACTATTCCGGTGCCGTTCAGGGTGCTTATGTTCGCTATGGATAGCTCTCTAGGGATTGGGTGATGCGGAGCTCCGTCAGACTGCGGCCATCTTCCTCGGCAGCTCGCCACGCCCCCCCAGGCACACAGTTTTAATAAGAACTTTAGTACATTACAAAATAAAGGTTTATACACAAGGAAAAATACAAAATAAAATGTTTATTCACAAATAAAAGCTACCAAAATTGAGAATACAAAATCAAGTTTGTACAAGTATAAAGCATTCCTCCCCCCCCCGACCGGTAGAAGCAATTGTTTTAACTAGAAGTGTCATTATATTTTTAGATAGCATAGTATGCACAGGTCATTCATTTGATCTTCAACACCAAGGGCTCTTTAATACCATAACACGTGTGGTAATGTGCGTTATGGTAATGCATTTTATATGTGGGGTGTAAACAATCTTAACTTTATCCCGACATAAGTGAACATTCTGTGTGTAACTTGAAAATAGAGCCTGTCAGATTTTGTGCATTAAGGTGTTTATAGCCCAAATGTTGTGAAAGCGTCCTAATAGAAAAGTGACATGATAAGCAAATGCTTCTTTCAAGAGTGTCAGTATTTGCTAAAAGTTGAGGGAAAAAAAAAGCCAAATGAGGTAGTAATTCAATAGTCCTGCAGTTACCCTCTGCCCCCAAGTACTATAGCATTAAAAAAAACACAACTTCTAAACTCTGCATAGGTTTTTCTACAGTATCCCATCAAGCCTGAAATGCAGTGACAGGAGACTGAACCTAACAATCAAAATTCCCTTTAATAGCCATGCAAGTTATTGGCACATAGGTATGGCTCATACAAAAGATCAGTCAGACTAAGCATCATAGCAAATTACCCAAATCCGATGAAATAACTAGAAATGTAGTGCATGAAATAAATACAATAAATAAACACTGTCAGAAGAGTGCAAGAGTAGTCTGGTTCAATGCAGAAGTACAGAGTCGCAGCTGCTGTGTACTAGAGCCTAGGCAGGAGTGCTGGTACTGTTCTAAGATTTCAGTTTTCTTTACAACGACATGCAGCCCAGATCTTCTCCCTGTGACCAGGTTCTAGGCAGAAGCTAATGGCAGCCTCAGTCTCAGCAATACGTTTCTGGAAGCGGCTTCGATCTCGTGCATACTCTTCCCACGGTCCTTTGCGAGCCATTCGGTAATGGTAGCTCCATGTAACCATATGATGTACAGTGACATTGGTGTCTCACAGGATCCCCTTCATCAGGCAAACAAGTGGCCACTTGTTTGCCTGATGAAGGGGATCCTGTGAGACCCCCAAAACGTTGTTTAGAGTGTTCTATTCGCAACTAGTACGTTAATAAACACGTACTGAACTTGTCTAGAGCCTAGGCAGGAGTGCTGGTACTGTTCTAAGATTTCAGTTTTCTTTACAACGACATGCAGCCCAGATCTTCTCCCTGTGACCAGGTTCTAGGCAGAAGCTAATGGCAGCCTCAGTCTCAGCAATACGTTTCTGGAAGCGGCTTCGATCTCGTGCATACTCTTCCCACGGTCCTTTGCGAGCCATTCGGTAATGGTAGCTCCATGTAACCATATGATGTACAGTGACATTGGTGTCTCACAGGATCCCCTTCATCAGGCAAACAAGTGGCCACTTGTTTGCCTGATGAAGGGGATCCTGTGAGACCCCCAAAACGTTGTTTAGAGTGTTCTATTCGCAACTAGTACGTTAATAAACACGTACTGAACTTGCTTTGGAGTGCCGGTGTCCATCCTTTACTGATATTTTGTCGCAAGCCACCTGCTGCACCCACCCTCCATTTTTGGAACAGCAGCTCTGAGTGCGATGGGTACACTGACTGTATCTTGTGATGGCCAATCGCATTTGAAAGACCTCCCATTCCTCTCTCACAACAGAGGAAGGGGAGGGAGGAGGATTTTATCAATGAAGGATTTAATGAATGAAGGGTAGCTAGCAGCAGATTTAATTAGAATGTGGGATTGTTTTTTAACTTTTCACTCTAGAGCTAGTGCATCATTACCAAGCTCCACCTCAATACCAGCATGTTTCTTTATTTAAAAATGTGGGCGAAACATAAAACCCCCAGGTGGTGTCTACTTTCCAAAAATTGGTAATTTTCGGGGTGTTTGTACTGTTTGCTATAAAACATATTACATAATGTGTGGAGTAAGGGAAACAAGTTTTTTTTTCCAAAATGTTTGGTCTTTTTTCCTTTAATATAGTAAAAAATAAAGAAAACAGTGGTTTTTAAATACCAAAAGACAGCTCAGTCTACCATGACAGCAGGGTTCCCACCCTACCATGTATTCTGTTTTTCATACTTAGGTTTTGTTATACTGAGTAGGATGTAAGAGAAACTGCTTTTTCACCTGACAATGTGTTTCCTGTCGGGGTGGAAGGAGCCTCTTATACTGTCCTCGAACACTACGGGGAAGTAGACTTACTGAAAAGTCTGTTTTTTTTGGGGGGGGTTAAATGTACAGCCATAAATATATTGATGCTTCATAATTATACAGTAGCTGCATGAGTGTGATGCTGTACCTTTGACTTTAAACTTGTTTTTAAAACCTGGGTTTAGACACTCTTTAACTATGAACTCCAGCCCCCCCCAAAAAAAGAAAAATCAAAAGCCCATTAAAAGATTTTAAACAGTAGTTGAACTATTCACTTTTAACCTGGAGCTCTCATCTGCAGTGCCATAACATGCCCTTATAACAAGTCTAAGGTTCAGCATTATTCAACCCACTTCCTGTTTTTAGCTTAGAAGTGGTGACTGTTAGTTTTCCTCCTCCCCCCAACCTTTGGTTTAGAGTGGCAACACTCCCTCACTATATCTATGGAGGAAGCTATGATTGCTACCCATGCTGGATAGCGGTCCAAACACCACCCCCAACGGTCTGAGATATGTAATGAGTAGAGTTCATATTCCCTGCTGATTGCATTAACTCTCACTCTGAACTCAGTGGAGGGCAAGTTATACAACTGTTTATGCAGATAAGCATGGTCCTTCGCTGCTGACTGTGGAAAAGTCTTTTGGACTAGCATTGGGGCTGTTTTGGGGAATATTCCAGCAAAACATTTAAATACTGTAGTTTTTATATAACTTCAGTTCAAATCAATGTTTTGCTAAATCTTCAAATGGGCTTAAAAAAAAAAGTCTCCGACATCACATAGGGTTTCATTTAAGTCCTTTGTAACACACTATAGCCTGAATATAACAGCCAGGTAGCATTTTCGGGAGTCAATTTCCATTTAAAGCCCTTCTGCAGGCAAAAACTCTACCTGTCCATACCCATTAGCTTTTTTAAAAACCCTATATGTACTTGCTGGAGTCCACTGTCATGTGATCCTCTGTAGCACCTCTCCTGGAGACTTGGCCCACCAACCGATGCTGCTACTTGGGGCATTGCTGGAAGGATTCCGGACCCTCTGAGAACTCTGTCGATTGATATCTTTGTTGGCCAATGGGAAGCATCTAGGTCACCAGTAAGCAATGTCGGCACTAGGTAAGGGTGTATCTAATGCTGAAAAATGTTTTTGCAGAGTAGGAAGGGTAAGAATCATTAGTAACAAAAAAAAAAGAGATAGGGGTTTCTGAGAGGTATTACACCACAGCTTCAAATTTTTGTATAAAATTAATTTTTATTATACATGTACCATAACATATATATATATATACACACACAAAAGGACAAACAATAGTTAATTGAAATAAAAGTCCTAAAATAGATTCATTCTATCAGGAGCATATACCCATAAAGCATTCTGTACATAACAGTTATAGAGCAAGTAAATATTTGTTTTACGATCAGTGCGTTCAATTCCTACGCGTTTCGCAGCTTTGCTTCATCAGGGGATTATAAACTGATCTATTAAAAAACTGTGTGTTCAATCAGTACATGTCAACAGTATATTGCATATATCAATTACATAGCATAGAGAGGTGTTTCGGCAGCCAGATCAAACAGAGGATAAATAAAGATACCTAACTGGCTAAAGGGAGTGAGCTTTTTATTTATTTATAATTTATGGAACATGTCAAAAAGGATGGCGGCACATAGAGGTGTATATATGGACACAGGATTTTGGACTATGGTTTTTGTATCTTATGTACAACACTAAATGAAAACAATCATATGTAAAAACAGGTCTATGGAAGTTGAACCACAACATTACAGATAAGACTATCATTGGCAATCCTGCCCTCTTGCCAAAACCTGAAATCCCTCCTATTGTGGCCCCGAGGTCCCCATATCAGATCTGGGCGGAGTACTAAGATTGGAGGAATCTGTTCTCCATCCACACTCCGGACAGGGAACTCCACCCGTATCCAGCTACTCCCAGTTGGTGGTGAGTGCCGGGTGTGTGACAGTGGTGGTGGGTTTTCCCTGTTTGATCTGGCTGCCGAAACACATCTCTCTATACACTCTATGCTATTGATATATGCAATATACTGTTGACATGTACTGATTGAACAAATTTTTTTAATAGATCAGTGTATAATCCCCTGATGAAGCAAAGCTGCGAAACACTTAGGGATTGAACACACTGATCTAAAAACGAATATTTACTTGATCTATAACTGTTATGTACAGGATGTTTTATGGGTATATGCTCCTGATCCAATGAATCTTTTGTAGGACTTTTTTCAATTAACTATTGTTTGTCCTTTTGTGTATGTATGTAATGTATAATATAATTAATTTTATACAAAAATTTAAAGCTGTGGTGTAACACCTCTCAGACACCCCTCTTTTTTTTGTTACCAATTTTCATATTGGGGGAGAGGTCACACCGGGTGGCCCAGTGTGCTAGCCACTCACGACTACGAAGGGTAAGAATTAGTCAGGTTTTAATTTCCTTGTGTGTCCCTGCTGAGATTTGCCTTCATATCAACTAGTAGTCATCACCGCAACAAGAGGTGACTGGAAAAGCCTAACATTCTCAGGTAATATAAGAAAAGCTTTCAAGTAAACAGCTGTCTAAAGGGGGGATTTCCCCTTACCTGGAGTGATTTTACTTAGTCTTTGGGACAGGAAGTGAAGGGAGATTTCCCATCCAAACAATACAGAAAGGAAAAAACTGACAAGGATTTAGGGCTTGTTCACACAATGTCCAGAACAGTTTGTTCCCGGACCAAAAAAAAGCATCCCAATGTAGCCCTTTGGTATTTCTGGGCTTTGTTCACACCAGCACAGACTGTTCCGGTCCAGGCAAAAAAATAAAATAAAGCTGGTCTCATTTTCTCTGGTCTAAAATGCACTACAACACATGGAAATGCATACAAACGCACTTGACTGCACCTGAAAGCCCATTTTAAGCTTAAAAAAGAAAAAGGCAGCAAAAACACACTGGTCTGGACATAGTGTGAACATAGCCTAAAAACATTCCATACTCTCATCAAAACTAAAGTTTTTAAAACAGATTTTGGGTTTCCCTTCAGTTTTTGGTAGTTTGGACTTCTACTACTACTTGAAGTTGGATAAATTCTCAGATTGTTTTATGTCAATATTGAGATGGCGTCAAGAAGCACAGTATCTGGATAAGTTCTTCTTTCACTCCTTACCGTAATTCCCAAGCGATGGGGTGTTTGTAATGATTGCTGGTGGATGCAGAGGATGATTGTGCAGAATGTCACCAGCACACCAAAGAGCCTTTTAGAATCACCAAATGCTCATTTTATTGAACAAATTGTCAAACTGGAAACAAGAGCTTTCGGGACCTCGCAGCGTCCCTTCATCAGGCGTTAACATCGATGTTGAAGCCTGATGAAGGGACCCTGCGAGGTCCCGAAAGTGTTTACCATTTTTACAATGTGTTCAATAAAACGAGCATTTTGTGATTCTAAAAAAGGATCTTCGGTGTGCTGGCGACATTCTTCCGAACCACAGTATCAGGCACACAGTTTCTAATAAGAACTTTAGTACATTACAAAATAAAGGTTTATACACAAGGAAAAATACAAAATAAAATGTTTATTCACAAATAAAAGCTACCAAAATTGAGAATACAAAATCAAGTTTGTACAAGTATAAAGCATTCCTCCCCCCCCCGACCGGTAGAAGCAATTGTTTTAACTAGAAGTGTCATTATATTTTTAGATAGCATAGTATGCACAGGTCATTCATTTGATCTTCAACACCAAGGGCTCTTTAATACCATAACACGTGTGGTTATGTGCATTATGGTAATGCATTTTATATGTGGGGTGTAACTCAATCTTAACTTTATCCCGACATAAGTGAACATTGTGTGTAACTTGAAAATAGAGCCTGTCAGATTTTGTGCATTAAGGTGTTTATAGCCCAAATGTTGTGAAAGCGTCCTAATAGAAAAGTGACATGATAAGCAAATGCTTCTTTCAAGAGTGTCAGTATTTGCTAAAAGTTGAGAAAAAAAAAAAGCCAAATGAGGTAGTAATTCAATAATCCTGCAGTTACCCACTGCCCCCAAGTACTATAGCATTAAAAAAACAAAAAAAAAAAACACAACTTCTAAACTCTGCATAGGTTTTTCTGCAGTATCCCATCAAGCCTGAAATGCAGTGACTGGAGACTGAACCTAACAATCAAAATTCCCTTTAATAGCCATGCAAGTTATTGGCACATAGGTATGGCTCATACAAAAGATCAGTCAGACTAAGCATCATAGCAAATTACCCAAATCCGATGAAATAACTAGAAATGTAGTGCATGAAATAAATACAATAAATAAACACTGTCAGAAGAGTGCAAGAGTAGTCTGGTTCAATGCAGAAGTACAGAGTCGCAGCTGCTGTGTACTAGAGCCTAGGCAGGAGTGCTGGTACTGTTCTAAGATTTCAGTTTTCTTTACAACGACATGCAGCCCAGATCTTCTCCCTGTGACCAGGTTCTAGGCAGAAGCTAATGGCAGCCTCAGTCTCAGCAATACGTTTCTGGAAGCGGCTTCGATCTCGTGCATACTCTTCCCACGGTCCTTTGCGAGCCATTCGGTAATGGTAGCTCCATGTAACCATACGATGTACAGTGACATTGGATGAGAAACGCACCTGGAAGAAATTGTAAAATGCATTATTCTAATGATCAAATGCAGTCCAGCGTATATATAGTGCAGTCTATCTACAGTTTCTACTGCAACATGGTGACCAAAAGCAAGATGTACTTGGGAATTAAGCAGAGAGGTGCCCATCACATTACTGTTTCTGTGATATCAGTTCAGTAAAATGGAATCAAAGTTGTTGCTCCTAGCATCTACATTTCCAATAATATACAAATGTCAGCTTTCAGTGTTAAGGTGCCCATCGTACGATTATCGCAAGGTGTGTGGAAGGCGTGCGACCTCTGCTACTGTAAGTAGATGAAAGTAGTCACTCGCACTCCATGATATTAAAGTCAATGCTGTTTATTGACTGAGAACACACATCTCCTTTACTAAGTAGATGTGTGTTATCTCAGTCAATAAACAGCATTGACTTTAATATCATGGAGTGCGAGTGACTACTTTCATCTATCTTCATTTCACGGAGGCATCTGTTGTCACCATCGCACCCACCCAGTTGGATTTGGGTTTTTGTCCGGTCAGGAGTGCGATGGGACAGGAGGATTAAGTCTCTGCTACTGTAAGGTCGCACGACTTTTATGTTATGAACATGTTCGAAAACTTGCCGAGAATCGTACAATCGTCGGCGGGTGTGTGGCATGTTCGCAAGATAAATGCAGCACGGGCCGGTGTACGCAAGCGCACACTGCCCGTTTACCATTGCGGTCATCGGAAGCCCGCCCCTCAGCAGGGGGGGGGGGTTTGCGATCATCGAGAGTACCATCTGCCTGTCCAAGATGGGCAGATCGTATGTTTTTTTTTAATTACCTTACAACCATCGCAAGACAAAAGTCTTGCGATGGTTGTAAGGTGTGTGCCCAGCATTAGAGTATATTTAGACTCATTTAGGATTTCTGGTGGGAGAATTTATACTGCTAAGAATTGTCACTGGTTGCTCACATTGCCTAATGACAAACATCTAATGATGTAAATCTGTAGAAAAGAGGCAAAGCTAGTCTTGCATGAATATCACTTATAAAATCATTGCCAATCAAAAAACATATAGTCTCAAATTAGCAAGGTGGCAATTAAAGGCGGTTCCAGTAACATTACAAAAGGATTGCATGAAGTGATGACACTGGTTGCTATGGCTGAGTCAGGCTTCTCCCAGACTTCCCATTCTCAGTGAGGGTTGTACTCCCACAGATCACCTGACAGTTTCTGACAGTTTCAGAAGGTGGCATCAGCACCCTCAAGAGACCTTATGCAATGGTGTGCAATTTTAGCCTGCTCTAAGAGGAGACGTTTCCAGATGTGTGGTCAAAGGGGAACCTAAGCTATTTTCATGATGGTATTCGGAAATGATCCTCAGATGTGCACGCTTAGGGGCTCAATATAGAACTGTGCAGAGTTTGACCCAAGAGTCAGGGGGATGACCAGCTCTTGCCAAGAATAATGTGGTAAGATAATTAAGTCAGTAGTCTCACACACACTATTAGAAGAGACATCAAGTTGCTTATGTATCAAAGCAATATGATCATCAGATTAGAGCTAAACTCTATAAAAAAGGGAAAAATATAGAATTATGAGGGTTTAGAATCTGGGACCATTATCCTTGTATCTGATTTGATACTTGGCGAGTCACTGACCTAAAACAAGCACACAGCAGCACAGTGTAAGTACGCCTGATATGCCCACTTGTTCTAGGTCACCATCAAAATACTGAAGCAAGGACATTAAGTGTGACCGACCTAAACACAAACTGGCAATTACAGCTCACATTTTATTCTAACATGATACTTTAAAACAACTTTGTTTTTTTTCAACAATGCAATACATTAATAGTAGAGATGAAGAAAATCTCCATTAAACACAAAACTAGCCTGGATTTCATTTAAACTGGTAAAAAATGGCAACATCGCCCACAGCATCACTTAAAGTATTAAATATAGCTAGTTATTGTAGCCTAATAACTTGACTGATTGGAACCAGTGTGATTTGGATGTATGAACTATACAAAACCAATACCCTTATGTTATCATTTATCCAAGACAAAGACTAATTGGTCAAACATACCCAGCACCATATTAATCCTAGATCTGCATATTTACCTTCTTAACCCCTGGGTTTCCAGTTTGCTTTAATTCTTCTAAGAACTGAGGTTCATCCTTCTGGCTGGCACAGTTTTGTGGCTTCTTGGCCTGTGACTGCATAGTACAATGTAAAGTTTCACATTCTCCATCCTCTGCAATGTAAGGACAACATTTTACATTGATCTGAGGCTGCTCAGAACTGGTGGCGAGTACCTCTTTCTTCACCTGTTGGTTAGGGCTTCTTGTGGGCATGGCAAAAGAAAGTGGATTATATGGGTCATCAGTCCGACAGAATGAATCCCACAAGTCATCATCCCTACTGTAGTCTGAATCACTTTCTGCATCCCATGAATCGTCCTCTTCTTCCGACCAGTCACTTTCTTCACTGTTATCCATGTCTTCCTTGGACTTCAGAGTCCATAATTCTTGCATGCCACTGTCCACTGAGGTATCTTCATGGGAAGAATCATGTTCAGGCTCTTCATCTCCACACTCAGACTCGCTGAGACTGGACTCTTCGCATGGAGGTGAGTGATCGTCAGATTCGCCATCAGATTCAAACTCACTAAGATCAGACTCTTCGGATGGGAGCGAAGACTCCCCATCCTCTGATGGTACACAGATCATTGACAAAATAAAGGGGTTTGTACAGGATGGTAGAAGTGTCTCTTTGCTCACCATGATATCCATGTCAGGGAACACTTTGTGGTCAAAAACCTCTTCCATGTAAGCATTGTCCTGAAGATCCTCCATTCTAGGACTGGGCAGCTCCTTTTCTGGAACCATATTCTGTTTGCTTAGCTCCGTTTCACAGCCCCAGCAACACTTTATAGAGATGGTGTTCATAGACTGTTCTGTATGATAAGGTGTTGAATGTTTTGGCACGTTCTTGTAAACAAACACGTTCCTCAATTCCACAGCTAAGAAAAAGTCTATGATATTCCAGCACATCCACAGCACAGCTTGGAAAGCTTTACTCTTCCAACTCAAAGGCCTTCTATGCAGGAGATTTCTGGCCACAGTGAAAATCGACTGTGTAATTCTGGCAGCCATCGTCAACATCACTATGTCTGTTCCCAGCTCACCAGCGATGACCTGCATTTCTGGATGGACTTTCATAAGGTCAACCTGGACAGCAGTTCCTCTATGCCAGTGAGTCATTGGAGACGTAAGATTCCTCCAGTATGAGCCAAAACAGAGGTAGCTGAGACTCATTTTGTTCACCGATGCCCTGTTAGGACACAAAAAAACAAAACTTAGATGGTAATAATGAAAACCAGCTGCAAAGTCTCTGCTTTACCACACCATTTTTTTTTATACACAGAAACTATCCACCCAGGTGATCAGTATGGTTTTTGCCAAGTGTTTGGAATTTATAATACAAGTGTTAGGTCACCAGTGATGGACTAGTAATAAAGCAGCCAAGGCTTACATACATTATTCCATAATAGTAATTCCAATAATACCTAACTGGTTATACAACTATTTACATAACTAGTAAACAAACCACCGCCATAGATTTAACAAACACCAGCTGCTTGGAGGGAATGAGCTGTCATTTGTTCCGGCTTGTTTAGGAGTCTATAGGCACACAAAAAGCTGGATTTTGAAACTAGGGGAAACGTCTAGCAAAACAAGGGCTTGTGTTGTGTCCATGACATCAGTTTGAAACTTGAGATCATTCAGAATTCACTGACAGGCATATATGTAGTGAAAATATTCAAGTCTACAATAAAGAAAATGATTGTTACCAAGTCCCCTTTTCTAGATTAAATGTCACACAGAGAAATAACCTTGTGGGACTCGGATAAAGTGAGTCATATGATACGAAAGAGGCCAATACCACAGAACATTGCAGAATTCTATGGGTGGCTACAGACTTGCAAAGGTAGCTTCTCAACAATGGCACCTGGTGATGTATTAGAGTGAAAGAACTGAACTGGACCCACGTTTAGAAAGATGTCCCAACAAGCAGAACAATCTCCCAGCACAAACAAGTGCCTCCGATACCAAAGGAGCTCAGAGAAGATCACAAACTCACCATTTATCACATGTCCTGCTCACAACCAGGAGCACTGCTGCAATATGTTCTAGAAAATAACCTCAACTGGCTAGAAGACATCCAACTTGTATATGGACAGAACGGAAAAAGCCGGCTAGATTGTGCCTCAAAATAACAGCGTTGCATCACCCCAAAGTCAGTTGTTGCTTCAAACAATCCAACAAATGTTATATTTATAGAGCCTTTAAAATCCACATCTGCTTTGTTAACACTGATACACCAAGGAGGAGTTTTACTAGAAGAGATTACTCATCACATGTAGTGATGAATTCAGAGTCCATTCGGCTTCATCAACCTCCCTCAGCAGGTCTGCCACATGACATCAGAGGAATAGAAGCATTCAGCATCCATGGACTATGGAACACCAATTGCCATATGGTGAGGGAGGGACACCAGCAAGGCAGGAACTTCCACAAATCAGGATTCATGATAAATTCACACAGGAGCCCATTCAAAATGTTCTACCCATCACAGAGACAAGACCAATTCACACACTGACATCATGGCATTCTGGACAGTACAGGTGTACGCAATGATTGTAGCAGACCATGACCTGTGCCTACAAACACCCTGAAATGTTGCCCCCAGACACATTGTACAACCTCCTTTAGTAACCATGTAGTACATGGGCCTCTTCTAAATCACAAGGTGTATGATCAGTGAGACCCAAACTACACTACAAAGATTGTCCTAAAGAATCCCACAACCCTCGCTGGTTGCCAACTATGATTGAAAGGGCAAAACATTTTTCTTTTATATAGTTTTTAGCGGTTTCTGTGTCCCCATCGGGGAGATTCACCCCTCAATTTGTACTGGTGACCACTGACACCAGGAAAGAGGGGAATCCAATGTTTTAAGAGTTGTCCCTAGAACAAGAGGTAAATGGAGAATCTTCCAATGCGGACAACTGCACTCACTGACAGATTTCCTCTAATCTTCCTTCCTGTTGTGTCTCTGGGACAGGAAGTGAAGGGGAATGTCCTTGATGGTACACAGACAGCAAAATAACCAAGTAGGGCTAAAACCTACTCAATCCAAAACTAAATATAGATCTGGCTGTGTATTCACATTAATCATCGCAACTCACCTCTACTGACAACTGTGTCAGTGTCATCACATCCACCACTAAAATACATCCTCACGTGTGTCAGGGACAATGGTCCAGGTCTATGATTACAGGGAATGGTCATGTATGTCCATAGTGTCAATGGTTGTATGATCACAGGGAAAAGTCATGTATGTCCATAGTGTCAATGGTTGTATGATCACAGGGAAAAGTCATGTATGTCCATAGTGTCAATGGTTGTATGATCACAGGGAAAGGTCATGTATGTCCATAGTGTCAATGGTTGTATGATCACAGGGAAAGGTCATGTATGTCCATAGTGTCAATGGTTGTATGATCACAGGGAAAGGTCATGTATGTCCATAGTGATGGCAGATATCTGCTGTGCTGTACAAGAAATGATATATGAGCCGTCACTCTGCTGCCACCTAGTGGATGAGTATCTGCCAGCATGCTGAGTCTTATAGCCCCTCAGCCCCATATGGTTCAATCACATACCTGTCGGGACTTCCAGCAGATGTCAGCCTGTGACAAAGGCGCTCCAGCAGAAGTTAGTGCTACTCTCCTGGGTGGGGGGTTCGTCAATAACGCGGTGATAGCCGAGGTCGGTAACACGAGCTCTCCTAACTTTCCTCTTGTACAGCATACAGAGCATTGGTAAGAACGGCGGTGCCTCTTCTGGTGAAGCGCTATAAGCCATGCCTGGTCATCTGGATACACACAATCTCTTCTTTCTTTATCTGTTGTAAGTGTAAAAAAAAATGGCGCAAACTGGTCTGCCGTCTATATATAGTGTCTGCCGGAAGCCCCACCTTCCATGACGATCAAATAGTGGAAGGGGGAGTGGTTTGTTTCTGGACGGCATGTACGTGACGTTTCCTGGAATAGAACAGGGAGGGGGGGATGGATGTCACATGCTTGAGTATCGTGACGTAATGAGAGTGAAGGTAGAAAGGACAGGAAATGTGTGGAGTTTACGGACTGTACAGGAAGGATGGGAGGAAGGAATGAAAACAGCAATTCGCTGCGCTTGTCATAGATTTGCAGCGGCCCACAAAACAAATTGAGGGGAGTTTAGCACAATCTGGAGCAGCTGTGCATGGCAACCAATCAGCAAAGACTAACTGAACGAACTGAAGAGAGAAGCGGATTGGTTGCCATAGGCAACTTTTACAGATGTTGTCTGCTCCAGTGTTGATAAATTCAACCCATTGTATGTTATTAATAAAGTAATACATAAATAATTGTTCTGTTAAGCTCCTGTTTTGCTTTTCTGTTGTGGTTCGAGCTAATAACGTATTTTTCCTCCTGTCTGCTCAGAGGATCTGCGCAACAGATGTCCGTTATTCATCAAGCTGTCAAACGAGCAGGATGGAGGACCTATTGCGCCGAATCCTCGATCGCTCTGAGCAGCCAGGGGGAGAAGAGTGGCTGTGTAGATGCTTGGAAGCTGCTTTTCAGCCTGTAGAATGTCCATCTGTTTCTCATTCAGTCTCCCAAGTCCCCTCTCATGTCATGGCCCCCCTCCCCTCTCCTGCTCTGTCCTCTGGAGAGTCCTGTGACTATTCAGTGAACCGTGAGAATTTGCAGCTACCTGGCTGATGCATGTTCCATTCACACATGAGCGGTTTTCCGTGTGTATGCGCTAAACATAAAAACAATGCATTACAATGGGCATTGTTCAGACTATAGCAGCGCCCGTGTGGTACGAAAACACGTGTCCCGCAAAATAGTCCAAGCGCAATTATTTGGATGGATTGCGCTATAGTAATAGCAGCATATGCGCAGAATACGCGCGTATGTAAAAAGTTGCACACTTTCGGGAAAAGGCCATATGGGAATGGAGCCTTAGAGAGCAGCTCTGCCTTGCCGCTGAAGAGATCTAGGGAGGTCCACAGAGCTTTCGCCCATCCCCTCCTCGTTCCAGAAAAGCCCTCCGTCGCTCTGCTAATCTCAAAACCAGCAACCTGCTATGCATGTGGAGGCTTTTCCAGCTGTGTGAAGTTGGCACCCCATGTTTGTAAAACCTGAATAAAAATACGTTTGTGCCGCTTTGGTTTGGGAGATATTGCGCATTACAGTTGCTGAAACCCCGCCCACTTTGCACCCCATGTTATTGAATTTTAAAAATAAACAAATGGTATGTTTATTTATAAAATTCAATAACACGGGGTGCAAAGTGGGCGGCGTTTCAGCAACTGTAATGCGCAATATCTTTGAAACTAAAGTGGCACAAATGTACGTTCTTGAGGCACAAATCTGTACAAACAAATGGTATGTTTATTTTTCACATTTGCTAACATTGGGTGCAAAGTGGGCGGGGTTTCAGCAACTATAATGCGCAATATCTTTTAAACCAAAGACTCCTGACTGTCTAGCAGTTATGGGATTAGCCAGCTTGTTCAATAAACACACAAGGGCTGGTGACATGACACTTGCCAGGAAATTAGAAAAGCAGAATATCCTCAGGGCCCGTTCACACCACTCCCTGCGGGTTCAAGCACCGTGAGCTGCTGGAACGCACTGGAGCGCATATTGTAAGGCTCCCTGCGTTCTGGGGTGAGAGTGGCGGCGCATTCAAGTCAATGGTACCGCAGCTACAACCCCTGCCCGCAGTGCAATTGACCACAACAGAATGCGTGGCACAACAATGTTGTGTTCTGGTCCGATGTGATCACAAAAAAAATAGTACAAGCACTACCGCATCACCACGCCCCCTCCCACACCAGAACGCAGGGAGCCTTACAGCACCGAGCTGGAACGCACTCGAAGTGGTGTGAACAAGCCCTCAGACTGGAAAGGATCCTGTGAAGTAAATGATAAGATGAAAAGGTGATATCATGATTGCTGATGGGGTGCTATGTAATAATACAAGATGCTGGCAGGCCACAGTGTCCTCCCATAACACACAATAACTCCCTAGACCCGAAGTAACTAGTAATACACACTGATCATTTTAGCTGCTCTTTATAAACAGCCCACTGCCCCTGTTATGTGGGGTGGGTATAGCTGCATGGAGGCAGGGCTGTGTACAGATCACAGTACCTTGGTGGTCCCAATGTACTCCATGTATGCTGTGCTGGATGAGGTGTACCATGGGCCGGATGCAGCCTGCTCAGCCTCTCCTCTGCTTCCTGCTGCTGTATCTGGGAGACACTTCCTGCTTCTATCAGCCAGGAGGATTACAGCACTGTGCACGAGCTTCGCACGATCTCGGCGCCACCTTCAGGTCATGTGGGGAACTGCAGCATACATTCAGCTGCACTAGAACTGCTGGAGGGAGCTCAGGACATTTAGCCGCCTTGCGATCGCGGTCTACCAGCGTTATGCTGGCTACACACGTATCGATTTTAGCATGCAATCGATGAAACCGATCGAATCGCATTAAAATCGAATGTCCTGTGGTCGCGTCCGATCGATTTGTGATCAATTTTATAATCGTTCGAACGTCGTCTAATAAAATGAACTAGGATCACACTAATCCAGCACGTTATTATTCTGAGATGCCCCACTCAAGCGGCGGCCATATTGAGTGGGGCACGTGAGATTAATAACGTGCTGGATTAGTGTGATCCTAGTTCATTTTATTACTTCATTGCTGTGCTGTATGTGTATAGGCCAATGTAGTTGGATCTGTATGTGCGTTATAATTAATCAAAATTAATCGATTAAAAATTTTTTAGATTAATCGAACACGAAAATGTTAATCATTACCAGCCCTAATTTTTAGTTTAACCAAAACATCATATCCGGTGTATATTAATAAAGTCACAAAGTGTGGATAGGTAACATCACTTTTTTGCAGTTGAGATATCAAACACAAATTTTGTCCCATATAAATTGAAACCACCATGTCAAAGTATCCTTAAACCAGTCCATAACACCTATATAGACAAATATTGTAAGCTGTTTTAAATCACATAACAAAGTAGTTATGTATTCCAAAATATCCTCTCTTTAGGACAGATTCACACCACACAGTCAGTGTTCCAGAGCATTTAGTCTTGGAAATGAGCTGTAACGCAACCAAGTCAGCTCATATTGTTTGTGGTCGATAGGTGGCGTGGTGGTGCATTGAAGGAAATTGTGCTGCCAACCCACCATTTCCCTCCACACACGCATTGCGATTGCTGGCACGCGAACGCGTGGCACATTTTGGCCTGTGCTCCGGTCCAGTACAATCTGTAGAATTGCTGCATGCACTACCTTTGATGATTGCACTGGAGGGGAACGCAGGCAACAATGTGCCACGCATTCAGATGCCGGCAATCGCCATTGTCTTCAATGCAACGCCACACCCCCTCCCGCCCAAAAACAATATGAGCCGACTGGGTTGCGGTCACATCTTTTCTAACTGTAAACTGTATATGAACAGCGTCATGCAGCTTCTGCATCATGTATGCCAGGCCAAGCCAATCGTTCATGTTGATACCCATGAAACAGCAGGGTTGCTAGCACCTGCACAATATGCAGCAGACCAAGCATACATGTTCGGAAGCTCCTGCTCTGGAGGTATAGATACTGCAGATTCTAATTTTAGAAAGAAAAAATCTAGGAAAACACAGATGTGAAGAAAATCTTCAATGAAGCTCACTTGCAATGCAGCTTTGTTGTCCTAGACCTTTCAATGCTCCTGCCTTCTCAAAACTTTTACCGCTGTTGTTGATAACCTTTTCAAATGTTTAAATATTAAACGAAATTTCAGAACTGAAATATAACAATCTACAAACTTTAACTTAAACTATAAAACTTATCGCACTACATTGCTTGTGCCTTTACTTCCTGCAATGTAGTTTAAAGACGTAATAAGGCACGTTTTATACTTATAATTTATTTTTCACATTCGCAGAATTTCGAAACAAATTGAATATCATTAGCAAACTATACACAGAATTGCCCACCATGTGGCTTGGGGGAAGCGTGCAACCGATCCTCATCGCTAGCATCAGAAATTAGAATTGAATGCTCTGGATCTGCAAAAAGTAATAAATACACATTGTGTGAGAGAGAGAGAGAGAGAGGTAGAGAGAGAGAGAGGTAGAGAGAGAGAGAGAGAGGTAGAGAGAGGTAGAGAGGTGGAGAGAGAGAGGTAGAGAGAGAGAGAGAGAGAGAGAGGGAGAGAAAGGGGGAGAGGGAGAGAGAGGTAGAGAGAGAGAGAGAGGTAGAGAGAGGGGGGAGAGAGAGAGAGGGAGATAGAGATTTAAAAATCTTTTTTTTAATATACCTTGCTCGGTGCATTGGTTTTCTTATTTTCTTCCAATTGTTCACCAGGATTGATCATCTTTTGAATTTTCAGTTCTAAATATCATAATAAAGACATATTCATATTCTCATTTGCAAAATACACTAATAATGCATGTATGGTACGTATCTAATCTAAAATATCAAAACATACAATACATGTACAAGTATGATTAGGTATTCAAAAAGCATGTCCATATAAGAAAACATGTGAGCAAAAGTGCTTGACTTACCATGATAACTTTTTTCTTGTTTATCCTGATGAGGTCCTCTAATGTCAGCTTGTTGTTGATTCTTAATTTGACCTTGTATTTTACCTGTGGGATGAAATCATCACATTAAACATAAATATTTTAAAATGTATTATTAATTGAATTAAAATGAAATGATTAACCAAATACATATAAATATAAATAACATTACAGACATGAACAAAAGTTCTTTGTGTATTTCTCAAATACCCCTCCAGAGCAAAAAAAAATAATATTTGTAGAACATGTTGCACATGAGAACATAAATAATTATAAAATATATAAACTCACATTTCTGAATGATAGTTCGAAATACTTCTAGGGTAGCATCTCTTCTTTTTATGTCAAACCATTTTTCTTAAAGTTGTTCTTTTGTTCTTTTTACGCTGAATATCTGGTTTATTTCCGAAATGAGTGAGTGCATGATCTTTCTTTTCCTTTGGTTGATCATTCGTAGCTGTGTTCTTGGCAGTCATAATCAGCATCATGTAGGCGCTTTACAAGGAGTAGTTGCTCTTCAAAACTCATTGCTGATGATATTTCTGTGTGCATATATTTTGCACGCTTCATAGTATTGCTCACATGCTGGCTTCCATATTTCTTCTTTCTTTTTCCTGGGTTCTTTATTTCCACGGACATAAGTCCTGATTTCTGGATCTTGATATCTCTACTTGATTTAGCTTGGGCCTGTACTGTGCCACTTTTGTCGGGCACCTCCTCTACGTTTCTCCTCTGTCCGAGCATGTTTCTTTCCTGCGGAGCCAGTGTTATTAACCCGCCCTGTTTCGGTATTTCTTTGCATCTTTGAGCGATGTTAATCACTCCATATTCTTTGTCTTTCTACTCAGTTAGGTGGAGATGCATGTCCACCTCGAAGACCTCATGGCACACCCTAAGTTCATCCAACTTGGCAGCAAATGGCGCAGTAAGCATTCGGGAAGAAGGAGGAAGTGACACAAACGGAAGTTACGTTTCCCTTCACATGATCAAAGTGGCGCGTCTCTCTGTAATTCCTACTACACATTTCCAGTGATTGTTTCAATTTCTTTATTTCATAACAGGTAAAGTAGTATTTGAAATACAAGAATATGCCACAATTTGCACGTTCAGACCCAGATTTTCGGCTGACAGTCCAGTCTTTAAACACTTTAACAACAGCTGCTCTTAAACATTTAACGAATTCTGCTTTGTTGCTGATACTTGCTCCATGGCGTGAGTGCCAACAATCATCCCACGTTCAAAAGCTGTTAAATCGCGTTGTTTACCCATATCTTCAGAAAAAATCACTCCTACTGTCGTGGTAAACATCCTGCTTCCCTATTTATAATGATCTGGCCCTCTAGCAACTTCAGCGCAAAATTATAGCTAATTTGCCTACAAACTTCAGGTGGTCATAATAATCTGGCCACTCAGTGTATATATATAAAATACTAATGGATCAACTATACCAGGGCTCAAAATTTCCACTCGCCTGCTCGCATTTGGCGAGTGGAAATGCTGTGCAGGTCAGTGGAAATTCAGTCAGGCTTGAGTCAGTACCTGACTAGTGGGAGCAGCTGCTCCTGCTGGGCTCTCTGTTCTGTCAGCCGCAGCTCTTCACTGAGCTCTGGGTCGAAAACGGAGTGATTAGTAATGTCTGCAGACCTTACTAATCACACCACATCACCAGGGATCTGCCTGCTCGCCTCCTCCCTGCAGAAAGACAAGCAGGTGAGGGGGCTTCATTGTTTTCTTTACAGGGGGCTTCTTATTTTATGTGTGGGAGGGCAGGGATCAGGGGTTTTAAAGTTGTTAATATTTATTTTTGTAACTTTATTTTGCATAAAACATCTAACAGTGTAATTTATAAGATTATTTAAGAGGGTGTGTTTAAGGGGCGGAGTTAAGGCCGGGAATATCAGTTAACACTGAGGGTTGAGCTCTCCAATCCCCAGGTGTGATTGTGCCAGTTGTAACATCCTCCTGATCAACCATTCCATTTGTGCAGTAATTATTTTGATTATTTCTTCTTACATAATTATGAAGGATACAGCAGCTCATGACGATCTTATCGATTTTCTCTGGATTTAAACAAATAGCTTTTTGAAACATTCTAAATCTTTGGGCCATTATCCCAAATGCATTCTCCACTACTCTTCTGGCTCTACTTAGTCGATAATGAAATATTTTACGTTCAACATTGAGGGCTTTCATGGGGTATGGCTTTATTAAATGTTCTCCAAGGGGAAATGCTTCATCAGCTACAAACACATAATTTAATCCTTCAAATGTTTGTTCATTAGTAGGGAGTTGCAGTTTGCCTGATTTTAGATTTTGAGAAAATGCAGTCTTTTCAAATACTCCACCATCAGACACTCTACCATTTGTCCCAACGTCAACCATTATAAATTCATATTTTGCATTTACTAATGCCATTAACACTACACTGAAGAATCCCTTGTAGTTATAATAATATGAGCCAGAATTTGGGGGTGGATTTATTCTGATGTGTTTTCCATCCAATGCTCCGCCACAATTTGGGAAGTTCCATAGATCCTTGAACAAATTTGAAATGTGAAGCCATTCTTCTGGGGATTGTGGGAACTAGGAAGGAACTTGCTACTTGCTACTGCGGATATTGACTTACGCATCACTGTATCTTGCTTGGTTAGCTTGGGCCGCACAGCTTCTAATACATTTTTGAAATTGTGTTCTGTCATCCGAATTACATTTTTGAAGTAATCTGGGTGGTTGGCTTGCAGCTCTCTGAATATATGGATATGGGTGTATTTCTCCCTTTTCTTCAGCCATTTTTTCATCCATAATTTGCGTTCTGTTGTGTGGTCATTTAAATATAGATGATCTAGCATATATAGAGGTTTTGCGAACAATGTGTAGATTTTTTAGGTTCCATAACAGTATTCTCGTTGTGTTGCAAGATAAACAGAAATTGTTGAACAGGAAGTTCACATTCCCGCCTGATGTATTACTTCCGATCGATCGAGAGTATAAATCGCATGAACATATAACCGTACCATCGATTGTTTGCGATCGTTTCGGGATAAAATCGATGTAAAATCCATTTACCGTGTGTGATGGATCGATCTAGTGTGGTTTATAAAACCATCGATTACTACAAACTGCAAAATCGAATTGTTCATCGAGCCCATGCTAAAATCGATACGTGTGTGGCCAGCATTAGCTTTGCGATCGACCTAACGGGCACCCTGTACAGTATATATACCAATCCCTTTGTTAGTAGTGGGACTTATCCTCTGCCCCTGAATACAGACCCTCGGAGTTGGGGCAGGCAGCCTGTCATTAGTTCGTACAGGTTGGCTGTATGGCCCACCTGTCACTCCTGACAGGTGGCCTGGTGGCCTGAAAACCAAAACAAGATACCAAACCCGTACTGTGCGGGTGAATCCCAGACCGGAGCAACCCTACTTAGAAACTAGTACACTGTTTTTTTTCACTACTCCCTTACAGCTCCACCCCTCCTCCCAAATATCCTGCACACATCCCCACTTACCTCTCTATTGTTCCAGCCTCTCCTACAACTTGGAGCCCAGCTGCAAGTATGTAAACAGCCAGCGATGGCTATTTACATACAAGTGGTCCGGTGTCTCGAAAGACGACCGATCGCTTGTATGAGGTACCTATCTCTGCGGTCCCCTCCTCACCATACCTGCCGTTGTCGTTAACTGGCATTGTGAATCCGTGCAGGGAGAACGGAGGGAGATCAGTTCACGATCTCCTCCCCGTTCTCTGAATGCAAGAAGTGATATTACATCACTTCCGCATTAAGCTGTCATTCAGCTACAGAAGCCGGAGAGAAGCTGGTGAAGCAGATCTCTGCTTCATCAGCTTCTTAAGGGGGTCCTTGGGTGACATTAGGGGTCTTAGAGATGTCTCCATAAAGAGGACCTGTCACTGTATATTTGATATCACATATACAGGGGCTAAGTATATTTGATTCTTAGCCCCCTGTGTGATAACAATAAAGTTAAGCGTAAAAAAAAAAAGTTGGAAAAAAAATGGTCACAAAAAAAATAAAACATTTACACAAAAAAAACCCCACAAACATTTTTTTAAACTCCCCCAACCCCACATAGATGCACAAAAATGTGGAGGGTGCGCCTACGCGCAAAAGCGACAATTGCGCAAATGTTATCATCACAAATGTCAAAGTCAGGGCAATAATTATAGGGCCATCAATCACTGTTTATACTAAATTGATGAGCGGTAAAAGGTTTGAAAGTGTCGCCTATGGCAAATTTTGGGTGTGGTCGTTTTTTGTGATTTCGCAGGCGTGCACAATCTTACGTTTTGACATGTTTGGTGTCTATTTATCCGACGTGACCCTGTCTTTTATATTTTACCAAAAAATTGGGTAATAATAAATGTTTCCTAATATAATAAAGGGAAAACAGTTTTTTTTTACATTTTCAGGACTTTTTTCGTTACATAGTAAAAAATAAAAACCCCAGTGGGGCTTAAATACCACCAAAAGAAAGCTCTATGTGTCCCTAAAAAATGATATGAAATTAATTTCAGTACAGCGTTGCATGATGGAATAAATGTCAGTACTGCAGCACTGAATACTGAAAAATGGCCTGGAGAGGAAGGGGGTATAAACACCCCGGTTAGCAGGTGGTTAAAGCAGAACTTTGGGCAAACCTTTTCTTATCCCTTCAAGCAGGGCTACCCCCGCACTACAAGGGTTGAGTGTTCGCTTTGGTCTAGGGATGAAAATAAAAAGTAAATTCTCACCTGATCCCGGCTTCCTCCTGGCTGCTAGACCGGTCCCCACAGCCTCTTCTCCCCCAGACTCCAGCGGTCTAAGGATCCATGATGTCATCACCGCTAATGCAGGTCTATTAGATGTGAGGATCCCAAAGGAGATACCACAGCCAGAGTGGAGCAGATGAGAGGTGAGCGGTGACTGCTGCAGGACCGAGGATCAGGTTTTTTTTTTTTCTTTATTTTCGTTCCTAGTCCAAAAAGAGCACTTAACCCTTCCCGCATGGGGGTAGCCCCACTGCAAGGGTTAATTTATAAATCCTGGAGTTCTTCCTTAAGGGCTTGTTCACAACATCTCCAGACCAGAGCTGGATGCATTTCTACAGTCATATTCGGAGCGTTTTTGTCTCAATTAACTCTCTAATGCGTTTACATGCATTATGGTGCATTCCAGACCAGAGAAAATTGTGCATGCAGTGTTTTTTTAAACGTTCTGGAATTTTGTATACGTTCTGTGAACTAGCCTCATGTTTTACATAGGAATGAATGGGGATGTGTTTTTGGACAAGACAAAAAAACATTCTGGTCTGGATCTGGTTAGGACATGGTGTGAATGGACCCTAAGCCCTCATTCACACTGGAACCGGCATGGTCGTACCGATCAGCTCCCTGGAAGGACAGGTGCTGCGCGTGATTAGTACGCAGCCCCCCGTCCTTCTCTATGGGACTACGCGGCCGTACACCCCCCTATGCTCACCCGCCCTCGCACGTACTCGCACGCTGACAGGATGGATTCTGTCTGCATCCGAGCCAGGAAACAGGCACCCCTACGGACCTGCACTTGAGGTGAGCGTAGGGGGACGTGCGGCCGCGTAGTTCCATAATCACACGCAGCACCTGTCCTTCCCGGGAGCTGCTCAGTACGGCCCTGCACGCAGCACAGAGCTGTACGTGCGGGCCGATTCCCGTGTAAATGAGGGCTTAAGGTCAAGGTCTGCAATAAAAAAAAGTTAGGGCCTCTTGCACATGGTTAGAAATGGTGGCACAGTATAGAAAATTGGAGTGTTTCTCTGCCCAGGACCAAAGCGAACACTCAACCCTTGTAGTGCGGGGGTAGCCCTGCTTGAAGGGATAAGAAAAGGTTTGCCCAAAGTTCTGCTTTAACCACCTGCTAACCGGGGTGTTTATACCCCCTTCCTCTCCAGGCCATTTTTCAGTATTCAGTGCTGCAGTACTGACATTTATTCCATCATGCAACGCTGTACTGAAATTAATTTCATATCATTTTTTAGGGACACATAGAGCTTTCTTTTGGTGGTATTTAAGCCCCACTGGGGTTTTTATTTTTTACTATGTAACGAAAAAAGTCCTGAAAATGTAAAAAAAAACTGTTTTCCCTTTATTATATTAGGAAACATTTATTATTACCCAATTTTTTGGTAAAATATAAAAGACAGGGTCACGTCGGATAAATAGACACCAAACATGTCAAAACGTAAGATTGTGCACGCCTGCGAAATCACAAAAAACGACCACACCCAAAATTTGCCATAGGCGACACTTTCAAACCTTTTACCGCTCATCAATTAAGTATAAACAGTGATTGATGGTCCTATAATTATTGCCCTGACTTTGACATTTGTGATCATAACATGTGCGCAATTGTCGCTTTTGCGCGTAGGCGCACCCTCCACATTTTTGTGCATCTATGTGGGGTTGGGGGAGTTTAAAAAAATGTTTGTGGGTTTTTTTTTGTGTAAATGTTTTATTTTTTTTGTGACCATTTTTTTTCCAACTTTTTTTTTTTTACGCTTAACTTTATTGTTATCACGCAGGGGGCTAAGAATCAAATATACTTAGCCCCTGTATATGTGATATCAAATATACAGTGACAGGTCCTCTTTATGGAGACATCTCTAAGACCCCTAATGTCACCCAAGGACCCCCTTAAGAAGCTGATGAAGCAGAGATCTGCTTCACCAGCTTCTCTCCGGCTTCTGTAGCTGAATGACAGCTTAATGCGGAAGTGATGTAATATCACTTCTTGCATTCAGAGAACGGGGAGGAGATCGTGAACTGATCTCCCTCCGTCCTCCCTGCACGGATTCACAATGCCAGTTAACGACAACGGCAGGTATGGTGAGGAGGGGACCGCAGAGATAGGTACCTCATACAAGCGATCGGTCGTCTTTCGAGACACCGGACCACTTGTATGTAAACAGCCATCGCTGGCTGTTTACATACTTGCAGCTGGGCTCCAAGTTGTAGGAGAGGCTGGAACAATAGAGAGGTAAGTGGGGATGTGTGCAGGATATTTGGGAGGAGGGGTGGAGCTGTAAGGGAGTAGTGAAAAAAAACAGTGTACTAGTTTCTAAGTAGGGTTGCTCCGGTCTGGGATTCACCCGCACAGTACGGGTTTGGTATCTTGTTTCGGTTTTCAGGCCACCTCAGCCCCGTACACAAGATGTCACAATTTCAGGCAGACGGGGACAGCCCCGGGGTCCTGGAGAGGAATGCATGAAGGAGGACCTTCTGCTGTGTGGGCATAATCCCAGCCGAGCGTGCAGCTGTCTATGCGGCTACAGGTATGTGTCTTAAGGGGTTAATCAGGGCCGGCACGAGTGTGTGAGTGTTATATAGACAGTTTCTGAACTGTCACACCACTGCCTCCTAGTCCCGTTGGAGCTGCGGGGAGGGGGAGAGAGAGAGAGTGAGTGTATGTAATTCTGTCTGGTGCGGGCAGCACCCCCCTTGTGACGCCACTGGAGCTGGCTTTCTTTCAAATCAGGAAGCTGGGCGGTATGTAATGAACCACCTTCCAGCTTCCTGATTGGTCAGGAAGCCACAAAAAATGCCCATGAAAAGCCAGGAGGCGGGTCGTAATGTGCCACCAGGCTTCCTGATTGGCAAGCTAGCCAGCTTCACTTGTTGGTAGGCAGCCTGGCTTCCTAATCAATCAGGAAACCGGGTGGTACATCATGACTCGCGTCCCGGCCCCCTGTGGCTCAGGAAGCCATGCTGCCTAGAAAAATGTGACGCTGGCTTTCAAGCTAATCAGCAAGCCAGGCTGCCTAGAAAAAATTGAAACCAACTTCCTAACCAATCAGGAAACCGGAAGGCAGGTCATGACATGCTGTCCGGACTTCCTGATTGGCTAGGAAACCAGCTTCACTTGTTGGTAGGCAGCCTGGCTTCCTAACCAATCAGGAAGCCGGGAGGCTCGTCATGATGTGCTGTCCAGCTTCCTGATTGGCTAGGAAGCTGGCTTCCTGACCAATCAGAAAGCCGGGACGTGAGTCATGACCTTCCGCCCACCTTCTTGATTGGTCAGGAAGACAGGCTGCCTAGAAAAAAAGTGCCTAGGAAGCTGGCTTCAATCAGGAAGCCAGGAGGCGGGTTTACATCATGACTCGCCGCTCGTCTTCTTGATTGGTCAGGAAGCCAGGCAGCCTCTGAAGTCGGTGTTCTTTCACTGGCTTCACAGGCAATTAGAAAGGCCGGGCAATGGGTCATGATCCGCCGCCCGACTTCCTGATAATTGGTGCACAAAGCACCGGTATCGGCATTTGGTTTCGACGAGTACCGAAAATATTGGTACTCGTACTCTACACTGAAAAAAATGGTAATTTGCACTAACATGGAATCTTGGTGCTGGTGACATCTGTATTGGAGTTCTTTTTTGGGATACTTTTTACACCCGTTACTTTTGGCATATTCGGTAAGGAGTGCGGCAAGGTATATGGATGCTGCTTTGTATAGTACATATCTGGGGTCCTTTGGCACACTGGCATCTTATGGGTGCATCGCTTTACATACAGGCAGGGGCGTATCTATTGCGAGGTAAACAAGGCGTTTGCCTTGGGCGGCAGATTTCAGGGGGCGCCAAAAAATGCCACCTCCAAAACACTCAGGCAGCCGTGTGGAGGAGGCGGCAGCGTCAAAGGACGGAGTCCGCAAGGAGGCAGAGAAAAGTGGCGAGGAGTGGAAGAGGTAGAGGAGACGGAGCAGCAGGAGGGGCGGGCGAGGCTGGGACGACATCGGATCAGGAAGGGGCCAGGGCACCATAGGAAACCGGTGCATGCTTGACAGAACACCGGGTCACGGAAGAGCCGCCGGGGTGCGGAGGAGGCCGCAGTGGAGGAGGCCGGGGACCAAGCAGCAGGTAAGATGAACACACTGCTGCTAAAGGGACCCTGCAAAGCCGAGCATGGATTCTGCACAGCCCACCCGAGAGTCTCGGGTGGGCTGTACAGGGCTCTGTGGGGTCTATGTTGGGCAGAGCCCACCACACATCCTGCACCGGTCTTCAGGGTCTCAGTGGGGTGTGCATGATCTGTGGTGGGCTCTGCAGGGTCTCGGTGGCTTTGCAGGATCTGTGGTGGGCTCTATGCCAGAGCCCACCACAGATCCTGCACAGCCCCCATGAGATCCTGCGGATTTAGTGGGGGGGGGCGCCCTAGTTTAGTCTAGGGCGGCCCCAAACCAGAATACACCACTGCGTACAGATTCTATATCTGAGGACCTGTGGCACACTGGTGATTATCTCCAATGTTATTTAATCACAAAATATGTGCATAGTATATACCAAAAAATTGCCGCGAGGTGCTACAGTGTTCGGATTTGGCTTAAAGAAAAGGTGGCAACCCTATTTCTAAGCCCAGTGCTTCTGCATGTGTGACTAGCATATTAGGAAGGCAGAATGAAACGTGGACAGAGGCATAGAGAGAATGTGGTTCTCAGCATCTATTCAGAGGTATTTATATGGACTAAATGGACATAGGGATTTAAAGATACAGGGTGAGAGATGTGAAAATGACATGCTAAAAAATATATGAAATGTTTGTTTTATGTGTTTAATTACACTTTCATTTACAATTGAATTTCAGCTTTTAATCAATTTTTTCATAAACTGCCCAAGATGAAAGCTGAGGGGAGTCTTCTGGTAATTGCTCTGCCTCTCATCAGTGACCAGGACATAAAGAAAATACAGGACATAGGGGTCCCATGGGGACACTCCATTCACTCCCTGTCCCTAGCAGATGTCATGTCTGCACTATGTGTGGCAGTGAAACAATTCCTAGAAACACAATCTGCAGCTAGACTAGGTACAGTGTGGTTTTACTAGAGCTACAAGAATTGCTGCTCACATATGGGTCTGTTTTAGGGTTGCCACCTGTCCAGGATTCACCCGGACAGTTCGGGTTTTGATCGCTGTGTCCGGGTTTCATGGCAGCAGAAACCCAGACACAAGATGTCAGACAGACCGGGGCAACCAAAATTAAGATAGGGGCTACTGGCCCCCCACTGAAAATAGTTTAAACTTTGATATTTACATATGAATTGGCGGCGCTATTTACATATGAACACGCCATGGCTCATTCTCCCCCAAAAAATGTCTGCGTGTCGCTAGAGTGTTCGGGTTCCACTTGAAGAAAAGGTGGCAACGCTAGTCTGTTTATCAATGTTTCCACCCACGATTCACACATTTTCCAATATTTAATTAGAAAAATGTGTGAATCCTGAGTGAAAACATTGATTAGCCTGATTGTTTGAGTGCCTGCCCCCTCCTCTGTCTGTCCCTCCAATGAGCGCAAGGAGGAATGGAGGGGGGGAATCCCTGTGGGGAGCGGTGATTGACAGTCATCACTCTCTGCAGGGAGGGAACTGAGCGATTGGCGGTATGTTAATCGCTTAAATAATCGTAACAATAATGTGCCGAGCTGAAAAAAAAATATTGTTATACGACAGTGAAAAATAAAAAAATGTGCTCAAAGATTCCAATAGACATGAACAACATATGAAAAAATTCAAAGTAGTTCAAACCAGACATCCCAACTCTCCCAGACGCTCCGGGAGTCTCCCGCTATTAGATAGTGGCTCCCGGCCGCCTGGGAGAGAAACATTTTCTCCCGGTTTACTCGGCTTGATCTAGCAAGTAAACCTTTCTCTGCTATCTGTTTTGTTTTTTCTGACATCGGGGCCGCCGCCAGTCAGAGAAAAAAAAAAACAGCATAGGAATTAATAGCTAGATTGCTATTGCTATTTTAATTTGCAATAGCCAGTAGCAAGCTGGCTATTGCACCCGCCCACTGCTGCTGTCAATCAGCAGAGGTGGACCTGAAGTACTCCATCAGGTCCTCTTCTGCTGATTGACAGCAGCAGAGGGCGGGTGCAATAGCCAGCTTGTTATTGGCTATTGCAAATTCAAATAGCAAATAGCAATCTAGCTATTCACTTCTATGCTGTTTTTTGTTTTTGTTTTCTTTTTATTCCGACGCCAGCAGCTGTCAGAATACTGACAAAAACCCCCTGCAGATGGCAAGGTAAGCAATAGCTTCTTTACTATCTGCAATCATTTGAGGAGGGTGCCTCCCCCCGCAGATTGTTGTCCACGGGTTTTGTCTGGGACATCAACACGCACTTGCAAAGTCATCACTAACTCACATAATGATGTCACGCGCACTTACCTGCCGGTGGCCATCTTGATGATAGACGCCGGCAAAGAGAGGAGGGGACATTCACCCAGCAGGATTTGAAGACAAATTAGACACGACCATATCCGACATAAAAAAAGGACTCTTCCCATGTGGCAAATGTTCTCAATGTCCATGGATCTATACAGATAGATCAATTACATTACCCAACGGACAATCATGGACTTTAAAAGAGCATTATACCTGTGAGACGACGGGGGTGGTATATTTCATGCTATGTGTATGTGGGGCTTTCTATGTGGGTAAAACCATAAGACCCCTTAAAAAACGAATTAATGATCATACCTATCTTATTAACAATGGCAAGTTAACCACCCCCGTCTCTCGTCATGTAGGTCTAAATCACAATTTCGACTCCAGTAAAATATCTTTCTTTGTCCTGGAACACATACCCGAAAATATTCGGGGTGGGAACCGGGACAAACTACTACTCCAAAAGGAAACAAAATGGATATATCACCTAAATGCCACAAGATTTCCAGGTCTCAATGAGATCATCAGCTATAGACCCTTTCTTTAAAGACGTGATTGTGCGGATATATGTATGTGCATTTGCACATGCGTACACGTATTTATGTGGACGCACATGCATGTGCGCGTGCACACTCGTGTAGGAAATGAACATCTCCGGCGTATATATGCAGAGATGATATGCGAGTGGTAGATATACCTCCCCTCCTCTTTCCCTCCCCCCCCCTCTTTTTCGTAATAATTAAGCGAATATAAATAAGAAACTTTGCCCTAAGCTACACAGCTCTTCAGTTTTATAATAATGATGAAACTATGTATGTATATATACAATTCAATTTTATTTTACCACATGATATCATAAGTAATATGTAATACAAACTATTTATAAATCAGTAATGGCATTCCCCTCTAGATGGAGATGCCTGTAACAAACATATATGCCTTGATTTTTTTTGCTTTCTTCTTTTGTGGGTTTTTTCTGCCCTTTGAATACATACCTCATGGATTTAATCACGGAACTGCATTTTCCCTTCATGTCAAAACGTTTTCACCTTGGCTACCAATTTCTTAACTAATGTAGATCCATCTTATATCTAATTTGTATCTTTTTTTATTTTTGTATCTGTGATTCTTGTCGGGATCTGGACCGCTGCTTTGCAATTTATATATGGGAGGGTCGTGGGGACGTGCCAGACGACCTGCTACTAAGTGATTAGGACCTTTATATATAAATATGTATATGTGGCCCATTGACCTCTGAAGAAGATGCGCCTATCACACCTACTACGGCCTTTTCGGCTGTGCGTTGGTGTATATCTTTCATCTCCATGACGATGCGGCTGGGACTCCGCCCCCCTGGGGTTCGAAGCCGCATCACATGACGTCCATCATAACGCTCTGTGGTCCTCTGTCGCGTCCCACGTTACATGCCGTGAATCCGCCCCATTTGGGGGCGGGGCCGCGTCATGTGACGCTTGGGAGAGGAGCAGCGCAACATCACGCCGTATGAGGTATTGGGTCCATATGATTTGTCACAACTTTAACTTATGTTTTATCACATCATGCTAACTTTGAATCATTGACTGCCTTGCTTTTCACCGCTCTTAGTACTCACTTTCTCACTGGACTAATTATATTTTTGCTACTCGGCTTTACACAGCTCATACATACCTCATCACACTATCCAACCTAATACCCTTAGCACCCAGTTTTGGGATTTTGATCTCTTTTTTTGTTCACTTTCTGTTCATCCTTTTATTTTTCATGTTTTATTTTTATTTTGTATTTTTATTTTTTCATTAGTGTTTATCCACATCATTCAACTTTATCCAGTATTGATTTATTTCATTCACTCACTGACTTTACAATTTATACTTTCATTTTATATATTTTTTTACTATTTTTTAATTTTATATTCTGACTATTCTCTATATCACATATCACACATTTTCTTTAAAGGATAACTATGGGGTTAAGTCTTTTCCCCATAGTTCTCCTTAGGGTAATGGGAGGACACAAACTAGCGTCCTCCCGTCACCCTAGGCTCAGTATACCGCGAGCTGTAGCTCGCGGTATACTGAGACGCCGCAGCTGAAGCGGATCCCGACAATTGTGCCGGGATCCGCCCAGCTGCGTGACTGACAGCTGACTCTGCCTATCTAGAGGCAGAGCCAGCTGTACCCGCCTCCTCCCCCGTCCGATCCACCAGTCAGCGCTGGCGGAGCGGGGAGGGGGGAATCCAGCCCCTCCCCTGTCACGGCAGAGAGCCGTGACAGGATCGAGAGGTAAGCGAACGCCGGTATATGTTCGCTCACCTCGCGATCTACTGAGCCGACCTGTGACAGTCTCATTGTCACACATCGTCTAGAACTATGAGGTGAGTGAAAAGCACTCACCTCATAGTTCTCCTTTAAACTTCCACCTGGCACTTAGCAACACTTTATCACCTTTGTCATCATTTATCCTAATACTGACCTGCTTAGCAACTATTACACACAGATCGTATATCACAAATATAATTAATCACCTACCTCTATCCCTTAAACTATAATTAAATCCTATAATTCAAATCCTATTTCACAGCCCTACCCAGCTAGAAGATGAATATCAATCAATAGACACATCAACTTAATTTGACTCACTGATACTATATGCAGACTTGGTTATACCTACTTTTTTCTCACTTATCACTACTCTTTGGAGAATATGAATTACTCACCCCTATTACTCCTCACCCTTCACTCCTTGGCACCCACAAACCCTCCCCCCCTTTTTTTTTTCTCTCCTTGTTCCCCCGCAACTGGGCTGATTACTATCATTTGTATGCATTCTTAGCAGGGTACCATAACTTCCAACCTGCTAACGTTTGCTGCTGCTGCTCATCGCTTGACTGCTATGGTGTGCTTCTCCCAATTGCGGCAATCTATGCCCGATAGAATCACTCTCGATTTGACCTTGAATCAAATGAAACAGTTGCTTTCTCTGACCTAACATCCATATTCCTCTGCTTCTGATTAGCCGATCGTGAAAATCTAAACACGTAAGCGCTGAATACTATTATTCTCTAACTTTATTATGATTGTAACCAAGGATGTAAATGATGACTTCATTGTAGGATGAAATGCAGTCCCCTAATTTTATTACATGTAGGTTTTTACCTTCCTTTTAGGATACATACCTTTTCTCATTTTCTCCCCTGAAGAAGCCCGGATGGGTCGAAACATGTTGGGACGCACAAGAGCATGTATACAACTTTGACAAACAACTGTGTAATTCAGAATCGTACGGTATCGTTACCATGTGGTGAATGTACCAGTATATGTTTTTTACTTTACTTTTTAAAGATGTTAAAAATTATACATTAAATAAATGCTTTTTCTACATTTTTATTGCTGAGGTCTGGGAATGTTTCTTTAAAGCTTCCCTTTTCCCTATGGGCATTTGCACATACCACTGTGGAAATATCTTCTTTTTTTTCTGCTATATTACATATTGGGGTGTGAAACTTCCAGTTCCTCTATGTCCTATTTGCAACACATGCCCACCAATGTTGATTTTTGATATTCAATCAGCAGGATGTCGCCTGGTCCCCCTCCTATCTCGTGCAACTGTTGGGCTCTCGGTCCATGACCGAGTGCCCAACTTTTAAGAAGCTGTGACAACAAAATGAGTGTCAGTCATTTTTATGTCACCCCCTCCAATGGTGTCTCCTGGTGCAGGCCGCACCCCCTTTGTGACACCACTGTGTGTTGGCAGCACATTACATAGTTACATAGTTAGTCAGGTTGAACAAAGACACAAGTCCATCGAGTTCAACCTATAGAGAGAAAAAAGAAGAAAAGCCTAAACAGAACACTATGCCCACAACAGAACAGGCAATTGGATATTCCCTGGATCAACAATCTCTGATGCCTAATATACCTATAATAACTCAATATATAGTAATATTCTGTGCATTTAGGAATACATCCAGATGTTTTTTTAAACAGTTAACTGAGCTAGTTAGAACTAGCTCCTGGGGGAGTCTATTCCACATTTTCACAGCTCTTACTGTGAAGAATTCTTTTCTATATGCAAAGGTTAAACGTCTTTTCCTCCAGATGCAAAGAGTGCCCCCTTGTCCTTTGCAATGACCTTAACGTGAATAATTTGGCACCAAGCTCTTTATATTGACCATTTATGTATTTATACATGGTGATCATGTCCCCCCTCAGTCGCCTCTTCTCCAGAGAGAACAAAGTCAGGTCAGTTAATCTTTCCTCACAGCTGAGCTCCTCCATGCCTCTTATGAGTTTAGTCGCCCTTCACTGCACTTTTATTGACTCCCCCAAACATACTCCCCCCAGAGTGTATGACACATGCAGGTTTTTAGTCCCCAAGTGCAGAACTTTACATTTATCAACATTAAACCTCATTTGCCAAATAGATGCCCAATCACACAGAGCATTCAGATCTGCTTGTAAGTTGGAGACATCCTGTAAGGACTGTATTCCACTACATAACTTGGTGTCATCTGCAAACACAGCAATAGTACCTTTTAATCCCTAATTCGATGTCATTTATAAATAGGTTAAACAGTAACGTGCCCAACACTGAACCTTGGGGGACACCACTAACAACCTTAGACCATTCAGAGTACGAATCATAGATCACCACTCTCTGAATACGGTCTTTAAGCCAGTTTTCTATCCAATTACAGATGGAATGCTCGATACCTACTGACCTTAACTTATACATTAGCCGCATGTGGGAAACTGTGTCAAACGCTTTTGCAAAGTCCAAGTATACTATATCCACAGCCATTCCTCTGTCCAGTTTATTACTCACTTCCTCATAAAAAGAAAGTAGGTTTGTTTGACAACGTCTGTCTTTTGTGAATCCATGCTGACTATCACTTATGATATTATTTTCAAGCAGAAACAATTGCATGTGATCCTTGATCAAACTTTCAAGTATCTTGCCAACTATTGAGGTTAAACTTACAGGTCTGTAATGACTTGGTAAAGACTTTGATCCCTTTTTAAATATAGGCACCACATTGGCTTTGCGCCAATCCATCGGTACCAAGACAGTCATTAGAGAGTCTCTAAAAATTAAATACAATGGCTTTGAAATTACACAGCTCAATTCTTTGAGGACACGTGGGTGTAAGCCATCTGGACCAGGTGCTTTGTTCACCTTAATTTTGTGTAACTGTTTCTGGACCATATCAATAGTCAACCATTGTGGTTCAGTAGAGGCTATGGCACTACTATCCCCATTATGGACTTGAGTTACATCCTGTTCCTTGGTGTGCACAGAGCTGAAGGAAGTATTTAATAGATTTGCCTTCTCTTTGTCCCCAGTTACCAACTCTGAGTTATCTTTTAAGGGGCCTACAAGCTCAGACCTGATTTTTTACTATTAATATATTAAAATAATTTTTGGGGGTTAGTCTTGCAATCTTCTGCAACCCGTCGTTCGTTTTGAATCTTTGCAAGCTTTATTTCCTTTTTACATATTTTATTATATTCTTTGTAGCCCTGTGTGAGCAAGCTGTGTGAGCATTACACGGTGCGATATGTTACAAACTGTACACCAGTGGTCTCAAAGTACCGGCCCGCAGGCCAATTGCAGCCCGCAAGCCGGTACTGTGTGGGCCGCAGTGAGCACACAAGTCAGGTACGCAGTAATTGACCACGTATCAGACTTGTGGGAGCAGCTGCACGTTCTGCATCTCTGCCGGATGCAGATTGCATAACTGCTTCTGTGCCGCCACTCAGATCCTTTCGGCCAGTGCCCCGATGTCTTTCAGTAAATGCTGGCTGAAAGGATTGATTAGTAAGGTCTGGAGCGACCTTACTAATCACCCACTGGATGACCAGGGATCGATCATGCCTCCTCACAGCCTGCTCCCTGCAAAAAGGTAAGCAGGAGAGGGGGCTCTGTATCTTATTTTACATATGTGTGTGCGGAGGCTGGGAATTATATTATTTTAAATGTGTGTGTGTGTGTGTGTGTGTGGGTGTTTTAAAAAAGGAAAAAAAAAATCAATAAAAGAGGTGTCCTTCGGGAAAAAGGTTACTGACACTGCCACATTTTATCCCGACCGCTGGACCCCCTGACAGCTCTTTAAAGTAAAAAAAAAA
>NW_017308238.1:203165-203941 GCF_000935625.1 Nanorana parkeri | reverse complement strand
GATTTCATGTGTATGGGGGGAGGGGTGTATTATTTTATATGTGCAGGCGTATTTTTTTTATGTGTATGGGGGGTGTATTATTGTATATGTACAGGGGTATTTTTTTTTTTATTATGTGTATGGGGGGCAGTAGAAGTGTATTAGGCCCCATTCACACCTGTATCTTTAGCTGCAATTGGGGATTCCTGCATCAGGAACATGCATTTTCCTGCAGCAGGAATGCCTAATCTGGCGTTTAAAAGCAGCAGCTGTCACCTATTCAGGTTAATGATCAGGTGACAGCAGATGCATGTAAACGCACGCACACAAGCAATGGTTTTTAATATGATTACATAAGGTTAGGAATCGATCACTCTCCCTGGACGCAATGATTGAGAGTGTTTTCTAACCGCATGTAATAACAACACATATCATTACATGCGGTGCGCAGGCGTTTACATGCAGCTGCTGTCACCTGATCATTAACTTGAATGGGTGACCGCTGCCACTTGTAAACACCAGATTAGTGATTCCTGCTGCAGGAAAACGCAAGTTTCTGATGCAGGAATCCCTAATCGCACTTAAACCTACAGATATGAATGGGGCCTTATTGTGTGTATATCAGTGTCCATAATACCATATCGGATATAGTTAAATTGTATTATTTAAGTATGAAATTTGGCAAGCGGCCCCCATGGGAGAAAAAAAATGTGTCGAGTGGCCCCCATGTGAATTGAGTTTGAGACCCCTGTTTTACACTGTTCCACTGTGCATGCTCTGCTTTATGCTATATAGTC
>NW_017308238.1:196289-200535 GCF_000935625.1 Nanorana parkeri | reverse complement strand
ACCCGGCATTCAAAGCGCCGCTGCCAGCTGGACACTGGACACCGCCGCAACCCGCCGTCCTCGTCCCCTGAAAGCGCTGCTGCCTGCTGGACACCGCCGCAACCCGCCGTCCTCGTCCCCGCCGGCCGTCCTCGTCCCCGCCGCCACTATAGCCTCCAGTTCTCTTCCCTTGATGAATAAATTTATCAAGGGGAGAAAACCACAGCAATTGCCGCTCTCAGGGAATCTGCCGCTCCAGGCAAACGCCTTGTTTGCCTCGTGGCAGATACGCCCCTGTATACCACAAAGTATAACAGTAATGACCTCATAATAGACTCATGACTTCTGATTTCCACGCTGTTCAAAGAACAGGCACACTTAATTTGCAAATTGCAAAATCCAGCTTCCCACACTCATAAATGTCATGTGACTTGCCACAGACTGCTGAGAGAGTTGTTCAGTGAATGGTCATTAGACTGCATGGGTACACAGATGTTGCTGTGCAGTGTGTCACGTAACTTCAAGTATTCAGTGCAATGAAGAAGTTGTTATTCAGCTGACATGCTGCACAAGTTCTGCATTCCAGAGACTAGCAGGAACTAAAGTGAACTAAAGATATGCAGGTAAGAGGACCTGTCAAATGAATTATAGGTAGTTCAACAACATACTGGCCAAGAGCTTGTTCTCTTTCTCCCTTGCATGTGACCTAATCACAGAGTAATATACTGCATAGTGATAACTGCAGCTCTTCTGACTGATGCCACCATCCTTCGTCCTCATAATGTTGTTTTGAACTTACCTATAGGCCTAGTGAAGGCGGGGAAATACTTTTCCAGCATTTAGATATTAATGTTTGGTTGCAGTCAGAACATGAAGAAATTGGGAGGGGAGAGGGCTATTTTTTTAAACTTGTTTTTTCCACTCAAATCTCTGTGCCAAAACTACCTGGTGATTTATTTATAGCGGTAAAAACTAAACACCACTCAAAACGGACATAAAGTACATTTTTTTTACAATGTTCAATAATCCCCCCCAAGGCACTCAAAGCCCTACTTACCCCCAAAATCCAGAAAGGTAATGTGATAGAAAGATACATGTTACTTTATCGATATACAATAGTATACCAGTATACAGCTGGTAAATCAATGAAAAGATCAGTTATTGTGCCCTCTGACCTTATGAAATTACATCCTCTGCTGTTTCTGTCATTCTATAAGCTGCAGACTTTCACACTTCTGATTGTTTGACACCATTCATTATAATCAAATGAATTTCATCATCTGTGAATACCGTATGGCACAGAACTACACCACGGTCATACAGGGGCTTCTTCTGTACACCAGTACTTTGTGCATTGTACAGATTTTTAAAGGAGAACTATGAGATGAGTGATTTTCACTCACCTCATAGTTCTAGCTACAGCTCGCGGTATACTGAGCCTAGGGTGACGGGAGGATGCTAGTTTGTGTCCTCCCGTTACCCTAAGGAGAACTATCGGGAAAAGCCTTAACCCCATAGTTCTCCTTTAAGAATTAAAAGTTGAAACCATGGTTTGCCAGGGTGCTGTAAAAAAAGATAATAGTGACCACAGCTTGCATGGTTTCCATGTAGCATTCCCATCTCCTTAGCTTTTCTACAGGCCAGTGAGACCATCCATCACATTTTCAAGCCAACAAGAAGGTATCCTTTTTTGACCCTGCTGACACCCCACAAAATGAGTGTTGGGGCCTGCCATACGCTATGTTGTGCAGCAATAAATGAACACAAGCATTCCACTCAAACAAGAGGGGCAAAGCTCATATCCTGAGGGTTGAAGAAAGGTAGGTCTTCTTAATAATATAGATTTTATTGGGGTTTTTTTAAGAGGTCGACACATTTTGGGGATCTGTGTCTCCCGTCTTAGTGTCAATAATTTAATATTTTTAATCTGTGAGTCTTTTTAGGGTTGTTCTTATGATTGTATTAAAGAGGTTTTCCCTCCACTTTCCACACCTGTGTACAATGAAGTCCATCATCCGATGTGATTTACATATATGGTTTGTTGAAGCTCTGTATCTACATGACTTGTTACATAGTTACATAGTATTTGAGGTTGAATAAAGACATTAGTCCATCAAGTCCAACCTATTAGGATCTCATTCTAGGAGTACCCGTACCCCTGTATATTACGGTCCCTTAAGAAATCGTCCAAAAGTTTCTTGAACAATTCCACATTATTTGCTGAAATCACCGCCTGTGGCAGTGAGTTCCAGACCCTAACTGATCTTACTGTGAAGAACCCCCTTCGCCCCTTGTGCTGGAATTTTTTTTCCATCAATTTTAGGTGATGGCCTCTAGTTTTTGTAACGGAGTTAATTTTAAACAGTTTATCGCTAATGTTGCTACCACCATTAAACATTTTGTACATGGAAATCATATCCCCCCTTAATCTCCTCACCTCTAATGTGAACATGTTTAAATTTAGTAGCCTCGTCTCGTAGCTCTGGTCCTCCATACCCCTAATTAGTTTGGTTGCCCTTCGCTGGACTTTTTCCAACTCAAGGACATCTTTTCTTAGTACTGGTGACCAGAACTGGACCGCGTACTCCAGATGAGGTCGAACCAATGATCTATAAAGTGGCAAAATTATAGACTTGTCCCTGCAATACATCCCCTTTTTAATACAGGACAAGACCCTGCTAGCTTTGTTTACAGCAGCCTGGCACTGCAAACTACCTTTCAGTTTGTGGTCTACAATGACCCCCAAATCCTTCTCCATTTCTGACTTCCCCAGCGGCATACCCATAATTGTATAACCCATTTGTTTATTTTTAATTCCAAAGTGCATTACTTTGCATTTATCGACATTAAACCTCATCTGCCACATTAATGCCCACTCCCCTATTTTATCCAGGTCCTCCTGTAATGTTATAGTGTCTAAGTCCGTGTCTATTACCCTCCCTATTTTGGTGTCATCCGCAAACACGGAAATATGTTGCTCCTTGTATTTTGAACAAAACTCCTGTCTTGCCATGGGCTGATATTTTAAATAATATTTGTGTACAACAAAAACCCAGTATACAAATTGTAGTACATTTTCACCCTATTGCATTGGTGTTTTGGGAGTGTACATATGACACACCTGAGGCTATTTCTCTCCAGCTTTGAATAATTGTTACTCTATGTTTGCATCATTTGACTGTATTGCAGTGAAATGAAGTGAATTGCATTTGTCTAGCTGAGTCTCCATTGTGTATTTAGACAGCTATACCCCAGAGACGTGAATTCCCTGCTATATAATGCAGTTACCTAGTCATGATGAACATCAATACTAAGGTTTTTATAATGGCCAATAAGTGCAGGTGGGAGGGGAAGGTTTCCTGGCTGAGTGTGGAACAAGACGTATTATATTACATTGTATTTTGAAGAATACTAGCAAGAAAACAGCAGCAGATAATAAAAAATAACTAAGAGTCTGAGCTTTTACATGCTGACCCTACATAATCAGTGAACTGTAAATGCCATCCAGGAAACACTGCAATTGTACTAAAATTTGAAAATCTACTCAATATATTGGGAATGTATACTGCTTTAAATTATATATTTCAATATTTATTATCTTCTGGGCTTACAGTAATATTGCCAATCACCAGATTAAAGTAAAGCAACTCACTGTAAAAAAGAGTGTAAATGTAATAGAAGAGTCAACATTACTATAATATAAATGCTTCCTTCTTCTGCTACCTAGGCTGATGAACATCAACCTCCAAGGACTAGAGGTCTACCGGCCTCCACATGACTAAAGGTCAGGGGAGAAACCAGTATATGGGGGCACAAAAGACTGACGAGTGCAAGTGACAAGTGCTAGTGCAAACGTTTTCCAGCAGACTTTGTGACAATTCCTCTTCAATGGTGCAGCATTCAGCATTTTTCAGTCAGTCAGAATATAAAATCTTGCATATAATTTTTTATAATTGTATCACTTTTAGCCAGCTTGTGGTGCTTATAAGTTTGCTCTAAATCAATTCTACTATGTCAGTTTTGTGCTTTATAGTGCTTTTGTGCTGAATAGTATTTTGATGCTATTTACTGTTTATTCTCAACACACACAAAGGAGTAAGAGGAGGGACTTGTGCCTGTTTCTCTGGTATATTATATAGAACGGACTGGATTTTCAGCTAAAAAGAATCAGACAAAAGTGTTCAGGTGCTGCAGGGCTTTTGTAAGTCCAGTCAGTGGCGGAACTACCGCCGATGCGGCAGGTGTTGCCGCACCGGGGTCTGAGGCT
>NW_017308238.1:193972-195510 GCF_000935625.1 Nanorana parkeri | reverse complement strand
GCATGTGACTCGCCTCCCCTCCCGGCCGCGTCCATTGTAACAGGCGGCGGGAGGGGAGGTGAGTCACAGGAGACGTGTGTCACACGCCCCGCCCCCTGCAGTGCACACATCGACACATGGCTGCTGCTATCCTGGCAGGGTGAGTCCGAGCGGGGGAAGGGGGGAGCTCTTACTTCATGTAATTAGACAAGTGGATTATAATTGGGAATATTACACTGTAATGTTTCCTATTATAATCTATTTCTCTGATTAAATTATTACAGAAAGGCCTCTGTTCTATCACAGTTTGAGGCTTTGAGGTCAGTTTGGTAGTCAAGAACGCAGAGATCAATAGTACAGAACGCACAGTTTGGTAGTCAAGAACGCAGAGATCAATAGTACAGAACGCACAGTTTTTGGTAGTCAAGAACGCAGAGATCAATAATAATTAGAATTAGTGACGTGGTCACACATTTTAACGTAATCTCGCCCAGTTTTTCGGCGGTGGAATAGGTGAAGCATTCCAACGCTTTCTCCGCTGTTCCAGGGCAGATCGGCATCGCAAGTCGCATGTGCAGGAGAACCGATCTGTCCTGGAACAGCTGTTCGGTCCTGCTTTGCCTATTTGCGGTCACACATTCCACCGCCAAAAAACTGGGCCGGATTACGTTAAAACGTGTGACCACGTCACCGGTCACGCATTCTAACGTAGTGACAACCTTTGATAGAACACCGCTGTCAGGGGGGTATGGCCGGTACCCATGTGAGGGGTCTGGGCAGCCTCTTACATGGGTATCAACTGTACTGGGGCAGCATGGCAGAGGTGACAGGGAAGGGGGTGGAGGAGGCCGGGCCCCAACAGCAGCAGGTAAGAAGAGTTGGGAGGAGGTGCAGGGAAAGGGACCCCGACGACCAGACCATCTGGGACCCTGCAAAGCCCACCATAGAGTGTCTCAGGTGGGCTATGCAGGATCTATGGTGTGCTCTGCAGTGTCTCAGGTAAGTCCAGCACGCTACTGCAACATTAGAGACCGCTGGGGGGGCCGGGGCCAGTGTGATCCGCTTCTGCGCCCCCCCCCCGTCTTGGGAGGGGGGGCCAAGATAAAATCATGCACCAGGGCCCTTTGGTTATTAGGTCCACCAACTGAGTCCAGTATGTTGTAAAAACTAAAAGGGTTATTCATTAAGCTGCTGAAGGCAGCCGAGTGAATAACCGAGCCGAAGTGAACTGAGCCGGACGGCGTTCGGCTATTCACTTCGGCTCTGTACGGCTGATGCGGCTGGCTTCACTCAGTCGAACATGCTCAGCATGTTCAGCTGAGCCGAAGCGAGAAGCCGTTTAACACAGTCGATCCAACATCTGGATCGGCTGAGCCAAGGCTCCAGCAGTTCACTCGCTGCTGTTTGTCCCTATTTTCATAGGAGCCGAGCTTGGCTATTTTGCTTGCTATGTCCGAGGTAGCGAGCAGAATATAAAAAATGTAAAACGTTAAAGTCAAGAAAAAAAAATATAAAACAAAAATTTTTTTTTTAGGAATGTTAGGAGGGACCCCTAAGTT
>NW_017308238.1:190097-193310 GCF_000935625.1 Nanorana parkeri | reverse complement strand
TGCGGCGAGCGTGCGTCCTTCCAGGCCACATGCAACCCTGGAAAAGCACCTTGTGGGTGGTCTGCCGGCAGGGGGGCTTATTTGCATTGTGGTACTCCTTTAGTAAAGGGGCACCCAGATGCAGCCCCCCCCTTGTGAATGAGTAACTCCTACCCATTCACTAAAGGGTTATATAAAATGTAAATAAAGAAAACAGACTTTTAAAAAAAAAATAATTCAATGGAACAAAAAAAACACAACAAAAATCTTTGACAATTCCTTTATTAATCAAAAAATCCCATGAATTGATCCAACGATGTAAGGGTCAATCACGACGTCCAGCGTTGTCAACAGCGACGACTAGTCGAAATTTTAAAAAAACTGATGCCCGCTGACCCGACCGCACACAACAAACTTACGCCGCAGAATGAAGAATCTGACAGATGCCGGCAAAATCTAAACAATTGGGCTCTGCCCAGTTGTCATTTGCGGGGAAAATGGTCTGGCTCGGTAGACCGTTCTCCCCACTTCGGCTGTGACTACAGCTCAGCCGAGCTGAAGCATATATGCTCGGCTCGGCTGAGCCATTAGCCTTCTGTACAGGCTATTGCAAATAGGCCGTACAGCATCCCTTCGGTTTGACAGCCAAAGTTCCAGCGGCCGAAGTGAGCCGAAGGATCAGCAAAGCTACGGCTAGGATAACCATCTAGGTGTCAAACGGTGGAAGCATTCTGTATTAAGGCCTGACACCAGCCATTTTTTTTTTTATAGAGTAAGGAAGGGTTCTGATTTCTTTCTGGATTTTCCTTCTGTCTGTAACCCTTTGGGGTTCCTATTCTTGTGGCACCAGGACAAAAAAATGAGTGAGCAGTTAAACACAAAAACAGCAAAAAACATTCTCAGAAGTTCTCTCTACCAAACTCTACTAAAATGTGTTTTTGGTTTTGTCTCCAATTAGGAAAAGCAAAAAATAACCTGATAGATTATCTAACCCTTCCTCAAATTTACAGTATATAAAATTATAAAAACGTGAATTATTCGTGCTTATAGGCACCACCCAAAACATATACAACATGACACATGCAGTGAAGAACAAGAGGAAATGTGAACTATTCCTCCAATCAGACAATATAAGCAAAAAGTGCACCGTGCTATCTCCCACCTTCACAGTACTCCCCGTATGAAACACAGCAAAGGATTATATAATCATAATCCAAAAAATATATAAATGTAAATGAGTGCCCAAAATTAACTCAAACAAAAGTGATTTTGTTATCACAAATAAGCAAATGTGCACCGCGCTATCTCCCACCTTCACAGTCCTCCGTATAGAACACAGCAAAGGATTATATAATCATAATCCCCAATAATATAAATAAGTACCCAAAATTGTCAGTCACAAAAATATTCTCAAAATAAAACGATTTTATTATCACAAATACATGATATGGTGCTAAAGTTCATAAAACTCAGTTGCATGTATAAATTAGTTCCAGTTGAAAGATATTTCCCCGTTCCCCGGTATTTCCACCTTCATGCAATCAATCTTTCTTAAGCTGCCTTAATACACCTTGCCATCATCGGACAAAACTTTTGGTCTGATCAATTTTTGTACAGCGGCCCCATCCTGCCCCAATTATCGCAAGGTTCAATCAGCCTCTACTTAAAAAAAAACACCTGGACTAATTGTGGTAATCGACCGCACGTATGCCCATACACCTTACGATTATCAGTCGGTTTTCGTAAGCGATCGTGTTTTCCTCCGATATTCATAAGGTTGATGGGCAGTGTACAACTGCAAATACTGTACAATCGATCGACTTTTGACTATCCAGCAGGTTAGAAAACTTCGGTCGATCGTACGATTTTCGCAAGGATGGTGGTGTTTCTGTACGTCAAAATTCATACTGCTCATGCGCAAACGAAAATACGTGCAGTCGATTACCGCAATTCGTCCAGGTATTTTTTTAACTAGAGGCTGATTGAACCCTGCGGGATGGGGCCACCGTACAAAAATCGCACAATGGTTCGTCCGATGATCACAAGGTGTATGGGCAGCTTTAGCCACTCACTAGATCCTCCAGGTTATACAAGCGATCCTTAAAATACCTCCTCAACTCCTCTCCTTTTTGGTATTTTTGGTATTTAGATCTCCACCGAAATTCTACTCGCTAACAAGATCTTTCCATATTGTTAATGATACTTCATCCACTCGTTTCCTTGTGAGAGTAATCTCCCCACCAGAATCTCACAAAAATGTTATAGGCGATCGGGATTAGGCGAAACTCAAAACATGAGGCCCCCACTTACACCCATAATGAAAGAAAATGCAAACATTCATTAGAAATGTAACTGTATAAATTGCATATTTTAAGACTAGCGTTTAATCCCAACAGCCCGGAATTTACAGCTTCTAGAGCTAGAATTTTATTTCTGTCTCATATCTAATTCTACAAATAACTATACACAAAACCCTAACCCTATGGAAGTAACGCACAGAGTGCAGAGGTCAGATGTAAGGAACGCACAGAGTGCAGAGGGCAATGGTAAGGAATGCACAGAGAGCAGAGGTCAGAACTAAGGAACGCACACAGAGAATGCAGCATTTTTTGCAGATCGCACTGGACCGGAACGCAGACACTAATGTGCCACGCGTTCGGGTGCCGGCGCTCGCGCTGCAGTCGGGGACATGGCTGCGGTGCGATTGACTTTAATGCACCGCGCACCCTCTCCCGCCAAAAAACAAAGTGAACCGGCCAGGTTGCGTTCCAGTGCGTTCCAGAGGCTGAACGCACTCTAATGCACTCTTTATGGTGTGACTTGGCCTTGACAACAATGACAACAGTAATTTTTTTTTTTTATTATGTTTTTTTTTGTTTTTTTTCAGCATGCATTTTTTTATTTTATAAGAGGGGTGCTTCACTAACACCATTCACCCACTGAATCCATGCACCAGCTGCTCCTGATCTAGGGGTAACTCCCTGTGTCCCAGACCTTCTTCACCCTCCGCGGGTATCAGCTTCCTCCTTGCTCTCCTCCAACTCTGATGCCACCGCTGGCTGCTGGAGGAGCGGGAGCCTCTGCATTTCCACGGCACCCCCGGCGGGCTCTCTCCACTCTTTCTGCATGGAAGCGAAGGCAAAGCTAGACATTCCGTCAACCGGGGCGAAGATTCACAGTTGCCCCCCCCCCCCCCCACGAAAAAAAGTTGTCCCCCCAAAGGGCGGCGCGGCC